>NC_134456.1:49957940-50264664 GCF_047948215.1 Lycorma delicatula | reverse complement strand
TTTTATTTATTCAATAAATAAAATTATTTATTAATTACAAACACGGAATGATAATAGAAAAATAAAAACTAAAATAATTTCATACATAAAACAAATAAACCAAATCACTATTGAAAGTAGAGTACAGTAACTGGTAGAATGAAATTAAATAAACGCGTTACGTATGTCTGTCTCGTTTGTACGAGGTGTGATAAAAAAATACGGTGAATAATTTTTTATTAAAAAAAGTAATAAGGTTACATAGAATTCGATTTAATCTCCTTCAAACTACTGTCCTTGGCTAGCAATGCACTTATTCTAACGTTGACTCCATGACTGGAGGCAGTTCTGGAAGGCGTCTTTCGGAAGGGCTTTCAGCTGCTCGGTCGTGGCCCTCTCAATGTCAGCAATGGTGTCAAAACGTTTTCCTTTAAGCACAGTTTTAATTTTTGGGAAGAGCCAAAAGTGTCGCATGGTGCTAAATCCGGTGAGTATGGCTGATGTGGACAGACAGGAACACTTTTTTCGGCCAAAAACTCGCGAATGAGAAGCGAGGTGTGACACGGCGCGTTGTCGTGGTGAAGAAGGAAACCATTGGTCCATTTTTCTGGTCGCTTTCTTCGTACGTCATTTCGCAAACGTTGCAGTACACCCTTATAAAATTCAGAATTTACAGTTGTTCCCCTTGGAACGAACTCTAATCGCACTATCGAAAAAATCAACGAGCATGACCTTGATGTTGGATTTTGACTGACGTGCCTTTTTAGGGCGAGGAGATGAACTGGTTTTCCATTGGGAACTCTGCATTTTGGTCTCAGGGTCATAGCCATAGACCCAAATTTCATTTCCAGTTACAATTTTGGCCATGAAGTCCGGATCTGCATGAAGACGACCCTTCAACTCCGTGCAAATTGACACACGATTTTCCTTCTATTCATCACTCAAAAGTCTGGGAACAAATTTTGCACTCACTCTACTCATTTGCAATTCATTAGTTAAAATGGTTTGAACGGATACGTACGAGATGTTAAGGTCTTCCGATAGCTCTCGAATAGTCATTCGCTTGTTTGAATGAACCATGTTTTCCACTTTTTGCACATTTTCAACTGTTTTTGAGGTTACTGGACGTCCCGCACGCTGCTCGTCTTCAACAGACTCATTTCCGTTTTTAAATCGGTCATACCACTTAAACACAGTCTTCAAAGTTACCACATTATCGCCGTACACCGATTCTAACATTTTGTGAGCTTCTTTGGCACTCTTTTGCAACTTAAAACAAAACTTAATGTTAATGCGTTATTCAAAATCCATGTTGCGCGACAGATACGATAAACAGAACCTCACTCTAGCGGTTCTGGCAGCTGACTGGCAAGCTCGAACGTGTTACAACTTGTCCCTGCCTGTCTCAGTTGATCACGCTATTGGACAAATTACAGCATATGGATGTAGCGTCGGCAGTTGCCGCTATAAAAATTCATTCACCGTATCACACCTCGTATATGACACTTTTGTCCACAACGATGTACGATACATAAAACAGTGTCCAAACACGGTCAGGGAGAGATACCGTAGAGCTATAGAATTCAGTGTTCTTTGCACTGTTGGGTTCTGTCTAAGTCTATTCAAAATTGGTGCCGCATACATTACAACTGCATACGTACATTACATTTGGTGCCGCATCATATCTGTGATAGTCCTTAGAATTATTTTTTGCGAGTTGTTATTTTTTATAATACTGGGCATAAATTTAATATCCAGTATTTTAACTAAACGAAAAATACAAATTCGAAGTATTTTGTTTAATTACTCAATAAATACTAAATTGCTCTATAAAAACTAAATGCTCGGTAAACTCGAAGAATGATCAGTAAAATACTAAATGTTTGGTAATTTTACTAAACAGCGGTAAAAAAAAAAGATAAATACTCAATAAATATGCTAAACATTTATTAAAAAAAGTTAATATGTTTGGGAAAGAAAAGATTAAACTAGGTAAATATTTAATACTTATTTATTTATTTTTTATTATAATAAAGTGACTTCTTCGCTAAACAAACTTGCAAAAGTAAAATAGAAAAAAGCTGAATATTTTAGATTTAATATAATATATAGAACTTTAAGTATAAAAGAAATAAAGTAAGTATTTAATACTCACCTTAGAACGTCACTTTAGGGCAGGTTAGGTTAGGTTTTTAGATTCTACTGCGACGTTCTGAGGTGAGCACCAAACCCGGGGTGTGTACAGCTTCGCGACCAATGTTGTCAACCAGTTGGAAAAAAATTCCTTTTTTACCAATGACATTTATATGAATACTACATGAGGAGAGAAAGTTGTGTCTCGATGTCAGAACCCATTATTATCCCTGCGGTGTTCGAGTCGGCCTCTGGAAAGTGACACCGTCCGTACACTTCACGTATGTGCTGTATGAACAACTATCATTGAAAACAGATGATATTGGAACAATTTTTTGGTAAAAAGTTGCGTGAGAAAGTGAACAACCGTGAGATAAATTATTGTTACTAAGCGTGACTCATTGAAATCATAATAAAATATATTAATAAATATAATCTCTTATAATAATTTTAAAGTATGGTTTCAATAATAAATAGCGATCCATGAAAGCCAATTGATAAAGTGACTGAAAACTAGAGGACATTTACTTGGCAAATAGTGAGGTTTAGTTTTTCCGATTTAAAGGCTTTAATTTGATTTTTCGACTGCGGGGTTAACTGTACTAGTCAGCGTATCCGATTTTATCTTCAAATTTATTTACACTATTTTTATTAATATATTTACAACCGTTTTAACTAAATTATTTAAATCTACGCATATTTATTTTTTCCTTCTACTGTAACTAACAGGCCTATTCCCAATTAGAAGGATTCTAACAGTTTTTTTAACGATAGGAAACTCATTTCTCATTATAAAGGTATGAAAAATCATAAATTGTGAAACAATTCCAAGCCTTTATTTATTGAATATATGTTTAACTAGGACTCGCTTCGCTCACCTTTCTCGTCTAGCGAGACGGAAGGATTTTTTTTTATAGACTTTGGGTTCTTAAAAGTGAAATTGCCCTTAAAAGAAATAAAAATTTATGTAAGATGTAGCTAAAAATCTACATTAGAGATTTCAGTTATAATCAGTACAGTACAAAAAATTAACGATAAATTAAAGCATTACCGACTTTACAGATACCTGAAAGAGAAACTAAATAGTATTAACGGAGGATTTTCTTCGGAATTTCCCCCCCCCCCCCCCCCGATGGATTAAAATATATCCTCCCGATGGATTAAAAATCCATCGATTTTTGGTCCATTGGTTAAAAAAATTAAGTGTTTTTTTTTTTGGGGGGGAGGGGTGAATTCTGAAAAAGATCCTTAAAGGATAGTATTGATTGTAGTAACTAAAGTACATAAACGTTTGACGAGGAAAAGTTCACAACTTTACCTCCAAGGAGACTAGGAATTTATGGTTTAAAATCTTCCCTGGGATAACACGAATGTAACCTGAAAATTTGAATGCAATCGGTCGGTTGGTTCTTACGTGATGCTGTTGTAAACGGACAGAAAGAACCCGCCACAAACGTTCGCATTTATAAGAGAAAAGATAAATTATTGTGCATACTTAATATTACCAAATCAATATTTAAACCATACAATCTTATTTATAAATGGAGATCTTGATCTTTCAACAGAACTACAAATATCGAAACATTCTCTAAGAATTTCCACTGATTAATTTTATTTAATAATTCATAAAACTTTTCGATATTATTTATTAAATAATTTTCAATTATACTTTCGGCATTTTCATGGTTATTTCTATAGAATGATATATTTTTAGTTTAAAAGAATGTATGCAATGTTATTGGATCTGTGCATTGCACGTACTTGAAGTCTGCTTTTCTAACATTTTGGCACTTTTACATTACATCGCACACTATGAATTTCAAGTAAATATAATTTTTTTAGATGAGAAAAGATGCCATCTAGCTTCTAAAATTTCAAATCGTTTAAAAAAATTATTCAGATATCATAGTAATTTCAAAACTAAACAATATTGTGTTTTATCAGTTGTAATAACTACAAAAAAAATTTAAGTAAAATAACTTAGTTTCTAATCGGTTGTTATTTGATAGTTACAAATTATTTTCAAGACTGATTTTGCCATGGTTGTTGGGTATTATGCTATAGAACTCACAAACGAAAATCTCTACACAGGCGAGAAAAAAAAATTCAACTTATTTTTTTATTGCTTCAGCAGTAGCCTGTAAAAATCAAATTCACTGTATTATGAGTTTGTTAATCGATAAATCGTTTTTATAATTAATTACCTGATGAATAGAAAAATATTGTTCAACTTAAGGAAGCAATTCAATTAAACAATATAATTATAATGGCCGTTGAGGTAAGAATACAATTAATTTTTTTATTGAAAGAGTCGTTTAAACTTATTTTAATCTTGTATTAACTCCAGGGTACCGATCACATGACAATAATAATAACCAATACTAAAAATATATTGCGTAAAAAAACTATCTCAGTTACTACAATGGTAAAACAGATTACTTATTTTTAAAAGTATAATAGCTGATTTATCCATTGTTTATTCTCTTACCTATTGTCTGCTACTCGAAACGGAACTCTTAGATAAAATTTCGAAAAAAACAGTTTGTAAAAAGCTGTTTCAATATTCATTTGTTTTAAATCATATCCCATGATATGATTTAAATCATATCACTATATGATATGATCATATTATAAATCATATGATATCATTGTAACTTTTCGCTACAATGATGTATTTCTATCGAATAAAAAAAATATATTTGGATCAGATAAGGAACGGTATTATCAATTCAAAATTAAATATATATATCTCCTACAGAAGTACAGACTTTACTGGATGGAAAGTACTGTACTAGTTTACTGGATGTAAATTACTTTTCTGGTATTTGACCTTTATGTGTATTTTTTAAAAATCTACTGTGCATACATTCTTTATGAAAGAACACATCATAAGTACCACATCCTCCGACAGCACCCCATTTATTAACAGATGATCCATTAAAATGGATCTAGCTTTGGAGTACTTTTATCACTTATTCTTCTTAGATATTTCACTCATTTTATGTATTAATCTTTTATTTCAAAACAAATATAAGAAACTATTAAGTTACTTTGTATGCCTTCATTTTTCTTTATCTAAATAGATCTAGACGAAGTAGATCTCTGAAACACCTCAGATAGATCTAGAATTCATCAAACCCTTACAGGTCTGATGCATGTATCGCGCTCAGGTTTTATATTTAACTATCAGTTCTTATTGGTGTAGGATAACATTGATATTCTTCTAGCATTTTATACTTTATCAATTGACTTTAAATCTTCCCTCTATTTCTGAGTATTTTCGTGATTGTATCAGTTATCTACTCCTATTTTTATTCATTTTAATATTTTCAATATTATTAACATATATACAGGTATGAAAACCTGTGTAATCGAATAAATTTAACTGGAGAGGATGGAACTATCTCATTAATCTGTTGTTTTAGTTTTTTAAGTTTAAATAAAACTGTAGGCTAATCTTTTATTATTTCTTGAGAATATATAAGATTGGTATATTATACCTGTGTATAATTATATTATTCCTGTGAGGAATTAGGAAGCCGGTCGGGCTTATACGAACAGCATTTCAATCTTCGTTTTGGATTTTCTCGCTCAAACTGTACATTTATAAAGAACGCACTTTCTTTGTAAGATTTCATATCCTTTCCATGGATAAACTGGGCTTTTAGCTAAAACCTACAGAACTTGGGATAAACATATCAAGCAACTGATGCATTTACCAAGCTAGCTGATGCTCGTCCCGTGAAGATTCCTCGCAAGTCTGGAGTATTATTACTTAGGATGAAAGCAGAACTTTACTAATTAACGATTTTAACTGATCACTTCAAATATATGGAGCTTATCCTGCAGGTAATAAATAATCTCACAAAAGCTTGTTCTCGGGGTCTTTATATAGACTGGAGATGGAGAGAATTTTCTGTACTTGTTGAAAGTTTGAATTATGGGAACTTTCAACGATCCACAGAGCTGTGTAGAATGCAGCTCTCATAATTTTCAACTAAATTATGAAATATAGTATGCCTAGATTAGGTAAGTTTGTAAAGTAGAGTGGGAAAATATTACGAATCTAAACTTTACAGGTTATTTACGCACCCCACTCCTAAGACTTTAACTATAGTTAAGTATCAGTTACCAGAAAAAATATCATATAAGTTTGGATATTTCTTCTTAGAGATAAGTCAAGATCCGGAGAAAAAATGTTATACCTCGAGCACATGGTGTTCTTAGTACATACATTTCGCGGTCACATAGGATTTTGAGCACATATATATTGTATAGATCTCACCAAAAGATTAAAGCAAACGTAAGACTCCTAAATAAAATATCACCAATGATCAATACTTTTACTCCTGTACCTTACCGTTTGTACGTAGAGAGCAAGAAATGGGTCATTTGTTCGTCTGCCCCGTCTGGAGACAGAGGGCCTCTAAGGAAGTCCTCTAGCATTTCTGCCTCTCTTTAATTGTTCCATATTAAATATTATGGATTTTTAAAAGATATCCGTGATAGAGCATACCTGCTGATACATTTTTTTATTTAAGGATCGTGTTTTAGCTTTTTTAAAATTTGTATCCCCAAATTTTGCAAGAACAAAAAAAAGTTAGTCATTACGCATATAATGTAAGCAAAATATTGCAATTTTTTTCGGATTCCGCGCAAAAGAAAAGCAAAATGAGGTTAAAAAGTAACGAACAGATTACGTTTTTTTTTAGTTTTCTTAAATTTTTTTAAAAATATATCCAGTAATAAAATGACATTCCACGGGTAAACATTAAAAAAAATTAGGAAGTAAATTAAATTTTCACAACCTCTACATGTATAATGAAGAGATTTATAAAGCTAAAACCCATCGGAAAAAATATAAGCGAACTATTATAATTATAACATTTTGTTTGCACATCATTATTATTATATATAAAAGTGAAAATTAACAAAACATTGTGTATTGTATATAGAAAACAAAAATAATATGTGATTTATTTTGAAAGAATCTGTTCTGACTTTATGATTATGAATGAATCTGACAATATTAAAAGTTAAAAGCAATAAAAATCTCTGTAAAAGTAGACTACATAAATTAATTGAAGCAGAGAAAGATCTGTGCTTCGAGAAACATTAGGAAACATTAGTGTTGGGTGATAGATGTTATTCAAACAACCACCGAAATTTAAAATAAGCCGATATTTATACCGTTAATATTTAAGAACCAATAAGCTACCAGGCAAGCAATAGATTTATCTATTTTTCAATAGATTCTGAATAACGCCATTGAATTTCGAATCACACGTGTATCCATTTAAATGGATGATCAGTTTTCTAATTAATCTAAGATACTTACACAATTACAATTCTCGTAAAGCAGATCACAGAACAGTGTATCTGTGCTAAAATTAAGCACTAATTAGTCTATATTATGAGTTTTTATTAATAAACATTCTCACGAAATTCTGCTTATGATAACTTTATAATCAGAATAAAATTGATATAAAGTTTTTGATATAATAAGACTACTTTTTAATTTCTGATACTATGATCTTGTTTGATCTCGTAATTAACTAGTCAAAACAAAAATAATGAGACTACTTTAATGTTAATTAATGAGACTGCTTTCATGTAAAATAAAATCAATCTACTGTATTATTTTATTTATTTCGAATGTATCTTCTCCCACCTCCGCTCAGTTATCGTTATCACAGCTGTACAGAATAGTTACATAATATTTACGTGTTTCTGTTTTATTGCAAATAAATACTTTATTAATATCATAAAACATTACAATGGTCATTGTAAAATATTATTTTTTTGTTTTCCCGGCTATAGCGCTATTGCTTCAATGTAGCAGCTATAGATATAAAGAAAAAGTACATAGATCGATTCAAAATTTCGGTATCAGATTTTTTAAACGTTTCACGACCCCCTTGAGCCCAAAAATCGTAAAAAACCGTAAAAATTTCTGGAAGATGTATGTACATATGTAAGTACGTGTGTTGGCTTATATTTTGATTAATATCACTGGCTCAACATAACTATTAGAAATAGTTCTGGCTCAACATAAATTATTCGAAAATGGCTAAAAAATGTTCTTTATAAGCATTGATAGCATTAAATTTTGGTCAAAATTAAAACAGAGCGATTTCAAATTTTTGTGTTTTTAACTTTTTGTATATGGTGGTCATAGAAAATTTAACTTCAATTCGATGAAATTTCTTACTAAGTTATTTAAAACTTCAAAGAAATCATCGATTTAAAACTAGGGATATGCAATATTATTTTTAAACAGTTTTTTCCCTATATATCGAATATTCGTTGACCAAAAATGTAGAAATTTTGCCATATGAATCCTAAGTTTTGGACTGATTTTCAACTTCTTCGAACATCACCACCGTAACCATATTTTTGGTGTTCGCCAAACTTGAAAGACTGATTTAAAACATTAAAATAAACAAAAAAAATGTTCATGTGGACAAATATCTTTTTCCTCTTTCCACCCGTTCACAATTTTGTTTTTTTTCAGTAAAAATGTATACCTTAAGAACGAATTGAAATATTTTAGTTAAATCTGATCAATATATACCAAACAACATCTTCTACGAAATAAATAAGTTTGAAATTTTATCTATGAAAATTCCAAAATGGCAGCCATTACATTTTTTGTCATTAATAGTTCCGTAAATATTTTTTATCGAACTATGCTTTATTATTAAAAAAATATTAAGCCTTTTTTATTGCAAACAAAATTATGTTTATTTGTTCAATTTTCGACTGCAAATAGTTGAGCTACGGCTAAAACTTTTAATCAGATTACAAAAATTATGCGCGAAAACAAGCACACGATTGTCAGAATGCTTAATTTCCAGTCTGCACCCCTACCGACGTGTTGATAAGGTGTTAATCTTTCAGCAATTAGCTCTAAATACAAAATAACTTTGATGATAAAAACGTCATTTGGTCACGGTCAACTGGAGCCTAAAATAATAGTTTGATGTGTTTCTTAAAAATGTGCTGCATGTAAAGTGCCAGAATATTATTGCTTTGCTTATTATAAATTATGAATGATTAGTTGTTTTTACTAACGCCAAGCTAGAATATTTTTATTCACGTATTTTATTTTCACTTCCGGATTTTAAATTGAAATTGTACTTTATTATTCAGTTCATTCGATAAAAATTAACTTATATAAAAATTAACTATTCAGTAGAAATAATATATAATAGAACTGTTCATTATGTAAACTAAATACAATGTTACGTACGCATAGCATGAATTGTGCAGTTACGCACGTGCACTATTAACACATGTGACATAGAGGGAACCAATATACCGAGCCAAAGCTATGATTCCCGCTCTTAAAATACAGCGTGTATCAAAAAGAATGACCCGATTTCAGATAGATATATTTCATTAAAAAAAAATGTGTTAAATTACAAGACAAATTAATTACATACTATTCAAAAATGTTTAAAATTTCAGTTAAAAGTTATAAATGTTCTATACGTCCTCCCTATCTGCTGCACTGATAACATCAAGACGATAACTGAATTTTTTCGCCACGCATTGCAAACAGTCTTCGGATAGAGAATTTACTGCACCCATGATCCTGTTTTCAGCTCATCCAAATCAGCAGGTAATGCAACTTCAATTATCTGTGGAAAACGCTATCCTACAATATCTCAAGATAAGAAGAATGCCCAGTGTTTTCTTAAAAAAAGAACGAGTCACAAATGTTTTTAAACAAAACTGCAGAAAAAAAATTTACTTTTGGTGAATCTCTCTTCTGCTGCACAATCTAGTGGAGATTCTCAAGTTCCCATACACGAATACCGTAACGTGAAACATTACCGTATAAAATTAAATCCAACGTCTTCTATAATAACTATGAGCATACCAGATAAAGTTTTGCGTTTTATTTTACACTTCCACGAACAGCTTGTATTAGCTGTAATCGATACGGCCTGAAATGCGTGAAAACGTCTTAATACACGCCAAATTCATATGAGGGATTGCGAGTTCTTGGTTAGCGCGAAGAGTAGATTTTTTTTTGGCTTCGCTGATAAGAATTTCTTTTCATTCTCTACATTTTCTTCTAAAGTGCGTGATCGCCCTGGAATCTTCCCCTTACATAAACATCCCGATTCTTCAAAATGTCTATATTAGCGACGAAAATTCTTAGCTGATGGTGGATCAATCCTGAAACGCTGTCGAAACTTACCCTGAAACGTTATTACGGACTTGGTCTTGTTAAATCGTAGAACACAAAACGCTTTCTGTTACGCAGTCGTAAACAATATAGTATCTTTGTACAAACCTTTGTAAATTTTATACCTTTGTAACCTTTCTGTCATTGGTGTCTTTGTACGTTAACCGCAGTAGGTTAGCGTACGTTTGAGCGTTAGCATTGCAATCTGGTGGCTTTGTTTGAAACTCTAGGATGCAGCCAATTATGTAAATTTCTTTCGCTGACTATGCGTGGTTGCACAGGTGTTTGGTTTCAAAATCGGGTCATACTTTTTGAAACATACAGAGTTCTCTGAACCAACTTTTGTAGCTTTTCAATATTGCATAGCGGGACAAATCCCAATAAATTAATGAACGTGACTGCCCATTATTAAAAAAAACAATTATTTCCTAATACATTTTTGGAATTGTAATAAGCTTCAAAATTAATGTGCCTCTACTAAATGGGAAAACAATCTAATAAGAAAAATAATTGTCTACATAAAGAATGCATTATGTTTAATAATAATTCTTGCGCCCAATCAAATTAAAAATGGCAATGCTTGAACCATGAAATAATTAAACATAAAAATTAAGTAGTTTTATGACTTTTGTGTATTTATGTTTTTATTATTTTTTTTACAAAAATGGGTTAGTTTACGAAAATAGATATTAATATAAAATTAAATAATTTCAAATGAAATTTTATGTTTAAGTAAATTATTAGAAACTTTACTTTGTTAAGTAAAGGTGCAGTTATTACTTATGCCTCATATTACTGTATCCAGAAAAATAAATCATCAACTTCAACCATGAAAGAAATTTAATTTTAAGTGGCTACAGAAAAATTACTTCGGTGAAATTTAATTAAATAGTATATTTTCACTTTTCTGTTTCAAGTAATAGTATAATATTATTTCACTTAATATAAATTATTAACAATAATAAGTTAACGCCAAGCTAAGATATTTTAATACATGTATTTTATTTTCACTTCTATTTTTATACTGAAATCATATTTTATTATTCTAGTCTTTCATTAAAAATTAACTATGCTCATTAGAAATATTAAATCCACGGTTTACAATACGCCTAAAAGACTCAGCTATGCACGCGCACAGCAAGCAACACATCTTGATATGGAGGGATACCGAACCCGAGCTATGATTCCTGTGCTTAAAATGTACAAGTTTTGTAAACACTTTGCTGGCAGTTGTTTTGTATTATGTCTAAAAAAAAATTAATAGATAATTTTAAGTGATATAATTTTTATGCTTTTGTACTTTTTAAGTTAAATTATTTCAGTATTAAAGACAGAAAAGAAAATAATTTCATGTAAAAAAATTTTATAATTTTTTGGAATAATTTTAGTTTTAAGAAATAATATTAAAACCCGAAATAAAATCCTAGTTTCTTTATTAAATCCTCCCTCGCATAACAACTAGTTCTAGTAGGCGATTTTAATTCTATATACGTACATTTACAGTTGAATGTATTATAAAGAAATTCGTAGCTGATTTCGTGGTGTTACTAGATTTAATAATGGGCATATATTTAATTCCTGTGCATCCAACAGTTTATAATTTCAGATGTATCTAACAGATGTACTGTGTATTTATTTTGTCTCCTATACGTCCAATATTATTACATAGCAAAAAAAGTATTCTTATAACTTGCTACAGTATAGACATATTTGACCAATATTTTCTACCATTTGGACTTGTTCATGCTGCCGTATTTAAATGTTTTAAAAGTTTTATGGTATCTGCCCTTAAATCACTTATTTTTTTAAGATCTAATATCTGTGAAACAATAAATAATCTAACCCTAGTAATTATAAAATTATATGTAGAAGAGCCAGTAAAAGATTTCCAATAAAAGTTTGAACGTGGATTAACAATCCATGGAGAAAAGATTACAACACTAAGTCTCATTCATGGTATTGTTCTTTTAGATGAACTAAAAAAAAAAGAAAATTAACCACGAATTCATTATTGAAAACTAATTTAATTTGGTTATAAATAAAGCAAAGGATATGAAAGAACCATAGAAATAGGAAAAATATAAAATTATGTGTTAACTTAAGGTATGCCTTAAAATATTCATCCCCCAATAATAAAAAATCACAAGTATTAAACTCCAGAGATCGGATAATTTTTCTTATTAGGGATCGATGATGTAAGAAAAAAATTAAGACAAGGTTAGCACAAGGAAGAAAAGCTTTTTTAATAATTTACTTTTAGCATAAAAAAATTACATTTTGTTTATTAATAATTAAGGAGGAAATTAATAATTTACACAGGGCAGTTTATTACTACTTTTTTTAAAATATGTACACATCTTTAAAAAATTTATCTTCGATTGTAGCCTCGGACTTTCCCTTTTATAGCGTTGATACCTCGAATTGTGGATGTCATAAATTATGTAAACAATTGTAATTATGTAATAAAAATACTTAACTAATTAATATTGAACAAATTTTTTTGTTTCTCCATACAAATCAAAACCTTTTTTTGTTACAAGGGTCGTGGTGTAACTGTTAGGTAAAACACTTCAATTAAAAAAACTTCGTACGAACAAGGTAAATGAACACTGCTTGTAAGGAAGTTGAATTATTCATTTTTGTTTATTCCAAATTTGTCAGTGTAGTCATTTTCTGAAAATAGCTGACAGCAGCGCGGAGACATCACCCATCTTTCTGATGAATAAAGTAAAGATGTTTAAACTAAAAAAGGGAGTATATTTAAATTGTATAGAAAATATATTTAAAATGTAAGCATCTATAACGGAATACTAAACTTATGAGTTTAATATTCTAAACTACGTAACGATAAAGCAAAATAAAAAGTCTCATCAAAACTATACAGTTGTGAGAATTTAATTTTGAAATTTAGCTTCTTAAGAATTATAAGCAAATCATTACTTTTCACTAGTTCTGTGAAAATTGCTTTTCAGCATAAAAATGTGGTAATGTAAGAACAAAAAACATAAATGAAATTTTTTTGGATGAACCTTTTTGAAAAATCCAGCTTTTAAGTGTGCAAACAAAATGGCCATGTATATTATGTGTATCTTTTTTAACCGGCTTCGGCTGTCTCAGCATTCCATTTAAATCAGATCATATTTTTATACATTTTTTATACTTCTAGACAACAAAACATCGTTCCTTACATAAACATAGTTGCGATTATATAGTAAAATACATTTAACCGTATTAAAAATGTATGACATGCTTTTTAAATAGTACGATAATTATATTTTGAATGAGAATAATTTTTTTAGGTCTTTTTTTCGTGTAAAAAATTTGTTACATATACTAGCAAATTTTATTTGTTCGGATACAGGCCTGTCTACGAAAAAAAAATTAATTTCATGAGATACTGCACAATGGCAAAATATTTAAAAGACGTAGGTTATTCTCTGAAAGAAGAGGAAATTCTTTTATGTAGTTTTTATATCCTTAAGTATTATCATTGTAATATAAGAATAATTACTTCTTGTTTATTATCTACCTTATAATAGCATGCCTATATTATTATATTGGTGTCACAGACTCTTCGACGCATTCAAGCAGATTTATATTAAGAAAGTAATTTTGTTTAAATAAGAAATAGAAATCGACCCATAGAAAGGAAAAAAAACATTCAAAAAGAACAATAATTGTGATTTTGATTAAAATCAAAGTTAATTTATTTTTAGTCGTCATCCTATTATTGTTGTTTTTTTAATCTTTAATATAAAGAATATTGTCGTGTGTTCGCGGCTCGATCAGGATATTGAGAGATTGACGGTTGAAAATGTTTATAAAATTACAATTTATTACTTCATGAAAATAAATAAAACGCACCTATAAAGATTGGACCAGTGCCAGAGAACCGTAGAATTTTATCCCAGACCTCAAGATGACGATCAGCAGGAACTCTATACTGGAAATATGAACTAGCAACATACAGATGCAAGTTTAAACATCCACTCGGACAACGACATGATGATTATACGAGAGCTGTCGAATAAAGACAATCAAGTTCCCTTCTGCACAAAACAGCGGACATGTTTTCAGAACCACAATAGAACCTCTTCCAACGAGAAAAACTTGGCAGATCATCGGACACAATATATGGATGCTGCAACAAAAACAACATCCAAACCTCTACGTAATGCAATCTCTCCAAACTCAACCTGAGCAATGTAAGCACCCTAAGCATTCAACTGACCAAATCTAATTATTTAATGAAATAGAATTATAGTACATATCGAAAGCTTTCTGATGACACCCACAATCTTTACTGTTCAGAGTGCTTATGATCCTTCTGAAGATGTTTGCAATTAACACAAGTCGGACCCTCCGACTTCTTTGGACACTCCTCACGCATGTGTTCTTCATCAGCACAATGAGCGCAAACTGCAGGATGATCACAGAACTTAGCCCTGTGACCAAACCTGCAGCACTTAAAACAGCCACCTGCGAAACTGCCGTCCGCAGTGAAGCTGCCGAAAATTTCAGGACTAACCTCAAAAATCCCATGGTAGCGCTCCACCGCGCGCCTACCCGATTTAAATAATAATTGTCATTCAGAATTGAATGTAGCCTCATCTATCTGAATATTTTTTCCCTAATGAGAGCCATTAATTCTTCCTCGGACAGCCGTCGATCTGTGTTATAAACAATCACTTTAGGACGCCTCTTGCCTTAAGGGTCGACTTTCATGACGGACTTTCCGACTTTAAAGGTGTCGGAGATGACCCGCACAGTTTCTTTGTCGCCAGCAATGACGACTAACCCCTTCTTCTCTCTAACATTACGAATTCTCAGGTTCTGCCTCTTATGTCGAAGGATGGCTTGAAACTCGTCCTTCATCTGCTTAGTTGTTTTAGTAGTTGCTTCATCCTTTAGGTTGACGAACACAACTTCTGGCTTCTTATGGGACAGGCTAGCCTCCCACCTCCCTTTCAGCACCTCCGCGTAGCGTTTACCCTGAAGCAACCCCTGCTGTGGAACCATGGGAGGGGCGGAAACTATCTCCCTCACAACCTCTCTCACTTCAGGCTTAATAGCCAATCTTTCATATCCTTGAGCCAAGGCCTCAACAATGGGTTTGAGTTCCCTGATCCTAGGGAGGATCTTAACTAGCACATTAGCCTTAGCACCTCTTGGGTTCTCCAAAAATTGAATCAAGAAGTCGTACTTCTCTTCAAACGCCAGCACTAACGGGACCGAACCTCTAGCCCTCCAATTACCTTCAGAAAACTTTTCAATCATTAATTGAACCGAACTCTTCCCAGTCCGCGAAGAACCGGAAGCACTTGCTCGCGACCACTCATCCCCAGAAGCAGATAAAGAGTCGTCGAGCTTAACCTCAATCATCTCTTCGCAATCCTCGTAATCTCTTCCTCGTAATCTCTTCGCAAGGTTATCTCTTCGCCTGCTTGAACTTACCCTTTTTTACTTCAGTTTCAGGCATTTCCAAAATTATAAACACAACAAAAACAGTATCCTAGACAGTAACACTAAACATAAAATAAACAAAAACAATATTTGTTTACAAACTATAAACGTAAACACAAAAACAATTGGCCAAAATAACAAGCACATACACCGATGACATTGATCAGTAGCAAGCTACGTACAAATAACGATGGTTGCTATCAACAACAGCTGCTAAAAAAAGTAACAGCTAACTTAATAATAAATAAATATCACAAACTGATGTAACACTAAAGAATAAAAACAAACAAATATAGAACAAAACTCAGTAGAAATGTTGGTTTCACCCCCGGGTGTGCAGTTCAAAGAGAATTTAAACTACACACCAAACTAGCCTAGATAGCCTGTCAGGCTATCTACGCAAATTAATATCAAAAAAACACTCCATAAGTCCTAAAACAAGTACAAAACAATAAACTAAATCATAGTGAACATAATCAACTAACAAACTATAATATAACGATAAAGTTACACCAAATAAATATCCAAATAGCGGAGCCTACACACAAACTCAACCTTTCCTAGTCGTGTCGCGTGTTGAACTTCGGTACCTGAATACAGCACGCGATGGCTTTTTGAACCCACTTTATTATGTCTTCATATTCCATCAGTGATTGATCAACATGCGTTCCTCCTATAACTATAGCCATACCCTTATACAGACGGTAAGGAGAAGAATTTAAAAGATTTATTTGTAAAGGCCCAATCTCCAGATACTTAGACGGGTGGTTATTAAAAATAATCAGATTATTATTAGGGTGCGTTTGGATATCACTTTTAAGGAATTCATTTTTTAAAAACGAAGTCAAAGTAGATCATAAATTTGAAAATTGGATGGTTTTTATTTTAGAATTTTCACTTGATTTTCTAACCTATAAACAATAACAGTAAAACTAGTTTTTAAAAAGAGCAAATGAAGTTTCTATGAAGAATAAATTTGGTGATATACTGGCATAAAGTCTGAAAAAAATATAAAACTTATTCATTGACAAAATCTTTCAATCTAGGACCAATCTTCAAACTTAGAACCACAAAATAAACTTTAAACTACTCTTTACACTGAAGAAATGCCGCTACACAGCTGTTTACGATAAATAGAAAATATTGCAAGTAACATATGGAATGGTTTTTTTTTAAAGGTAGCATTTTTTTTCTATTTTTAAGAGTGTATAACCAAAAAAGATAATCGAATTTAAATTTAATAAACAAGGTATTTATTTTAACCGCTATCACGTAAAAAGAAGAAGTAAAACTTATTCAATTAAATTTAACCAACAAAAGATGACAAGTCCAATTAACAAAGCGATTCGTAAATGGGCATACATGGAAAAATATGAACGTGAATATTAAAAGTCCGACGAAAAAACCTCTCTAAAGAGTTAAAAATAGACATTGCGAAAACTCATTCAGGTTAAGCTTCTTTGCAATGTAAATTACCTCATTATCTCAATTTATGAAAGTCTGTTCAATCATCAAATAAGAGTAAGTTAACTAACGTAAATGAAACATTAGGGATAAATTAAAAAAAAAATTGATTGAAATGTAGAATAGGTCTTAAGGAAAAATAATTCTATGGTGCAAAACTTTGTTTGGCCTAAGCATTTTATAGATTGGAGTTTATTTCACTCATGTTACTCCAGCTGCCAGTTTATTCGCCGATTTATTTGAGTGGAATTTAAAAAAACTGTAAACATTTTTCAAGTTTTTCTTGTAATTGAAGAGGGAGACGACTCCGTTCAGTGATCCGAATTTTTTTTCACAAAATCTGTTAAAATTTTATTTTATCCAGTGAAACATCTTTTCTTAAACTGCATTCTTTTTGACTAAATTACAAAAACAAAAATAAATTTATCAAGAGAATGGCCAAAATCATCAATTGAGTAGATTTTACTGATATCTTGACAGTAACCTAAAGGTTATTCCGCAATCCTGCATACATAACAACGTACACATAATCTAAGTAAGATTTGATATTAATTTAACATTTAAACGCTAAGTAAATTTAATAAATAATGTAATATTATTAGTTAAATATAGACTACGCAGAAATAATTTATTGGAAGAAACTTAATAAAAGATAAACTCTATAATGTTAGTAATGAACACTGGTTTCGCCTAAGAAAATTAAGCTATTTGAAATTGTCACTGTGAACAATTGTCAAATTACGGTCCTAAAATATTCACTGAGGCCTCCATTTTTCTCCAGGTTTAGATTTCGGGCATGATCCCGACCCCAATCAAAAGGAGCGCTAAAATTCACAGCGATAGCACTATCTCCGAGTTTTTGTTTATTTAATCGTGTCATTAACACAGACGTACAATATTTCTATAACTGTACTTAATCAGAAACAGTAGGAAGTATACCTCATTACTCAGAATGGTAGTTTGCGTCAACCCTTGTTCATAATTATAGCCTATGTATTACTAATAGGTTTTATAACACTAATGTATTTATGTACTATTTGTAATACGGTAATACGGTAATATCTCTCCGTTTTCTTCACGATAATGATTGATGGCAATAATGGTTTAACGAATTTCAAAAGTTCTCAATTTGAGCTTTTGTAATGTACATTAAAAGGTTTGCTGAAATATAAAGATCAAGGTGGAACGTTTTGAAAATCTATTACTCAAAAAATTCCGATTGAATATTATCAAGAAGATATTTAATATATTTTTTGAACCGACTTCTCTTGGAAAAGGTTTCTTGGTTGAATATACATTAAATTTGTGTAGCTGTATAAAGTTTTCTGATGTTTTAAAATATTTTTCGTTTTTCCTGTAATCGTCTAAATGGACAATGAATATGGTTTTGCCCAAGTGATTAGGATGGACAGATAACGTAAACCGGTTTTCAAGATGCATTATTAGCATGTAATTCTATCAAATCCATAGAATTTGAATAATTTCTTTCAAACTTTAAACATATTTCAACTTTAATTTTTATTTATTAAACATTAACTTTTAACGCTTCCTAAGTTTATTTTAATGTAATCTCACATTTGATGTAGTTTTTTAGGTAGCCTCCCTGACAGACCAATCAGTCTCCTTTAAAAATATTAACACCTTTACTCGTAAAGTGTGTTTTGTTCAGCTACACTTTACGTAATTTCGGGGCCCCATCCTTAAGCCTTATCTTAAATTTTCTTTAAAAACACATTCGGAACAAAATTCGAGACGAAATTTTAAACATTCCAGGGAATAATTACAACAAAAAAAATTAATTAATTTCTACCATTGAGGCGTTTATAAAAATTGTATCAAAATCAAATATTGCAATAGTTTTTATTTATTAAATATACATCTATACTCCGGCTAAGCACAGCTTAACCTGAGTAAAGATACTAGTTAAAATACGGAAAATATATAAAGGAGATAAATTACATACTTTACAAAGATCGCTTTTTGTAAAAATTCAGATTTTACAATAAAATAAAACGATTTTCAAATGAAAATAATTAGGGAAAGATTTCTTACGAAAACATGATATTTTGTGATGCGATTGAAATAACTATCGATTTTTCGAAAAAAAAAACATTTTTTGCAGTTTTCTCTCTCTCTCTCTCACTCTCTCTGTCTTTCTTTCTCTTAAAAATTACTCTATAAAAAATAATGGTACGTAAATTTGCTTGTTTGCATGTTTGTTTGATGTATGTGCTCACATTTTTATCTTAGCTATTATTGGCGCAGAGCGGACCACGTGATGCGCCGGATAGCTAGGCAACTGCACGTAGCGCAGCAACGATTCATTCATTTTAATGATTTAATACTCCACGAACAATTCATTCGTTCGAACGATTTATACTTCTTTATACGAATGAATTATCTAAAATTATATTTGTATTTTGGGAATAAAAAAAGGAAAACATTAGGGTTAGAGTTGTGTTAAAAAATCACAACTCATGAAACAACTAAAACTGTTTAATATTTTGAAGTTTTTCGTTGTAAAAGTTTTTGTTGTTAGTACCCTAAATTCATGAACGTTATTTAGTTACATTGGCAAAACATTTAACAAAATCATGTGTAATGAAACGTAAACCATGTAACATTTTTGCGGGCCCGCTTTTTCTAGTGTACATTAAAACGTTGATAGAGAAAAAATGAAAACATCTTTCTTTCTCATAGAATAGTTAAAAAAAATTACTGTTTTTAACTCATTATTATTAAAAATATATAATAATAATAATAAAAGGTTCAAAAGATAAGCATTGATAAGGATAAAGCTATAAGAAATTATTAAACTATATAGTATTATATTTCTAAAATAAGATTCGTAAATTTTTACTTCCTTAGAGGAAGGCAGTATTGTGATCGCGAAAAATTTGTTTTTTTAGATTTCAACCGAAATATCTATTTTGACCATCCCTGAATCCTTTTTGACTAGTTTCGGCGTGACGTCTGTACGTATGTATGTCCGCGAGGTGTAGCGGCGTTTTGACGAGAGCAGATTAGAATGAGCAAACGACACTGTCGGCGGGATGGCGACTGCACTGCCGATGGGCATGGAACACCATGCAGCCGTGAGGTGTAGCGGCATCTCGACGATGGTTTATGAGGTGAATGTCACGCGGGACTCTGCGATGGAGCCGAGTGGGAGTAGTAGGTCTGTCCGCCTCTCCTTAGTGGACCAGATCGGAGTCCATAATTTAACCTAAGTCTGGGGTTTGAACTAAGATGAGTTGACTAAGGGAACTAAGACTAAATTTCGTTGTTGCGATCAACATATTTGGTGGTATGTTGTGTTTATTTGCCTCAAACTACTAGACATTCACGAAATTGGCTCATAATAAGTACAACTAGGCGCGGGGTTCGCGGTTCCGCGAGCTCGGTTAGCTAGTTTAGAGGGATACGATGTAGGACATTCAAGATGTCCGGACGAGGCCTACAGCGAAGGTAATAAGCTGAGTTATTAAATCACCAATGTAAATGTCTATCGAGGCATATACATCGGTGGCACTCCAACGAGGCCAGGCTTATTACTATAAGATATAAAACGTCAGAGGGCGATAGATGACTCCCGTTAAAGCCCAACAGGGCTAGGAACAGGGGGGCTGGCGACCGGAAAGTCACTAGGCGGGTGTCTTTCCCTACGGGGTTGGAATGTACGGGATGAATGCACCTCACGACAAATGATGTACGATACATACGTACGTATCATATGTACATTCATATGTATCTCGTATAACTCAAAAACGATTGGCCATAGGATGTTGAAATTTTGGATTTAGGACTATTGTAAAACATCTAGTTGTGCATCTTCCCTTTTGATTGCTATCGACTGGACCAAAAGTGTCCAAAAAAACCCAAAATTCCAAAAAATGTGGATCTAGGACTTTTTGTTAACTGCAGTAGTAAGCGCTCATTGAAAACTTTTCAACCATGTATCATAAGTAGTTCTTATTTTCATTGGTTCCAGAGTTATGACCAAATAAAATTTTATTTAATGAAATATTTGGGTCTTACAAGGGGAAGGCACATCAGTTCAAATCAGACTTCATCTCCTTTTTTTTTAACTTTCTTTTTTTTTAATATAAATATATTGATTTATTAATAATTGTTAAGCTCTGATTGTAAAAAAAAATTACTATAAATAATAATTCAATAACAACAAAAAAGTTTTAAAAAATGATAAAATATCAGAAGTTATTAATGAAATAAAATTTTATGTACTTTTCATTTTAAAAAAAAATTGTATATTTAATTTAATAGGCATACAAGGAAGTCTTGTAGTGTTCACATCAGATTTTTTATTCAATTACTCTAACTTAGCTCAGTGAAAAAAAATTGAACAAGTTATTTATTATTAAGCTTTTAATAATAGAAATAGAATAACAATATTAATTTTAAAAAAGATATTTAGCTTAAAAATAACAAACTATGACAAATTAATTATCAAATAATTACTAAACCAGTAAAATATATTGACACTCTAACTTTCCCAGCACTGTCATAAAGTGAATGAGTGCTACTTTACAGGTGAATGGTGCATGTTTATCATCCAGTTTATGTTACCAGTACTCTATGGTCTGTCTAATGAATAAATAAATCTTTTAAATGATATTGCTATAATAAATAGATATTATGAGATAAAGATTATGTGGATCTAACTTGTATATTTTTACAAATATAACCCTTTCTTAGGATTAAAGTTGAAATGTTACATGATATTTCTTCCTTATGACAGGACATTTATTTACACATATATTTCAACAATAAAGACGATTACAATAAAATTAGCTTGTAATAACAATAACTTGCGCAGAATTGAATCTGGATTAACAGATGTAGAGACTATCAAAGAAATTTTTTATTACTTAAATTATTCGCTTAACAATAATTACAACAATTTATTAATTACTTAACATTAATTTTGTTTTTCTTTAAATATTCACAATCCTAAGAATGTTCATTCATTAGTTTTCTACATACCAAATTAGTTACGTTTTATCAATGGCTTAGATAATATATTAGAGCTCTTAACTTACTTAAACTCCAGATGGATTATCATAAACGTCACTGATAGCCCAGAATTTAGCCACCAATCTCCTGACATTCTGTATATTTGTAATATTATAATGATATTTAAATTTATTTATAATATATTCATATCATTTTTTTTTTTTCAGGAAGATGGAATCAAATGAGTTCAGAGAATTCAGTAAAGCAATCACAGATTATATTATTAACTACCACGAAAATATACGAACCAGGTGAGTCAAAAAAAGAGTATGTATTTTTATCCCATAAAATATTAAAAAGACTCACTTTGACTAAAAACATAAAAATGTTTATACATAACTGCAGTATAAGGAACTTACAGCATTAAAAAATTAGCTCTAAATGTATTAAGTGAAAAAACAAAGAACTTGGTAGGTTAAGAAAGTAGTAAATTATTTGTTATTAAATCAGATTTCAATTAAGAATTATAGGTTGTAAATTAAATAAAGAAAAGAATTAAAAGTAGTGAAAATCACGACTCAGTCTCTGAATAACCAGTAACATGGCTTCCATAAGATCTTTTCTAAACCCTTCTTCCTCAATGATAACACAAGCAGCCCTGTTATCAATAGCATTCATCTTAAAGTGGTTAGGAAATCATTTTGGTAATTATTCAAATAGTATTTAGTATTTAGTCATGCTGTGATAAAGTTTCTGCATGTCCTGTTTCTATAAGATGATTCACAATGGTTGACTCTGGTGTGTCTAAGGTTTGTATGTAATCTTTATACCTGCAGTTTCATCTAGTTTGCACAATATACAACTACTAATTTATGCATTTATATTTGTATGTTTCTAGATTGTAGGATTTATTGGTGATTTGTTATTATCTTGTCTAATTTTGAATATTTAATTTGAAGACCTAAAGCAACACAAACCCTCTTTTCTGAAAATAAATATGAAAACATGCACAGCTTTATCAAATTTGTAATATTACCTGTTACACACACCCATGTCAACTGACTATAAAGTAAAATTATAGACAATAATTCACATTGAATTAAAAGAATATAACTATTTTGCTTTGTTTATAGTATCTCAATTTTTCTTCCATTAATATATATTTTTGCAATTTAAATTTCCGGAAGGAGAATTTATTTTACCGCTTTAATCTAAAAGTATTATGTATATTGGTTAGCATGACAAGGTGATGTTACACTTTTATTGAAATAATGAAACTCATGACTCACTTTCTAAATACTAGATATGGAATCTAACATCATATACAACACAAACCCTTCATCAGTGTTATTGCTAGTAAGTGAGTATGCTTATAATGTCTTACCCCTTAATGCTATTTAAAATCATATAATATAATTTTTTTGACACAATATGCTAAATGGATTGACAACATTAAGGGTTGTTTACAAACCTGGTGTTCAGATTAATTTCTTACATTCACACAGCTCCTAATGATTGTCTCAGCTCCTTACAATTCACTCAGCTCCATATGATTCACACAGTTCCTGATGGTTTACTCAGCTCCACACTATATAAGCTGGCTCCGTACTAGATTCCGGCAGTCTCTGAATATCGTTTGAAGACTCATTTGTATATGTTAAAATTCTAATATTGTTTAGTCAAAATTTACACTTCATACAGTTAACATGTAAATTACACATATTCTTCAACAATGTAACATACAAATTAAATTACATCTGAAATATGTTAATATATAATGATCATTATAACTTATGAAAATAATTCTTTAAACATAACTGAAAAATGTATTTTATTTACCACGTAATATGAACCAGCAAAATTAATACACAGATTAAATGCACCTAACCAAGGTATGGCACCAAGGCCATAACTTTTTACTCGACACTTGGTTTAAGGTAACATTCATGTTTTGGGTATAGTATTGTCATTGATGAATCATCATGTTTCATTTTAAGTGGTAAGTTATTAGAACTACTTAACTTGACATACTAAAACCCAAAATGATTTTATTGAGTCTCCTTACTACCCCCAAACCACTGTATGTAAGGCCCGGTTACAATATGAAGATTTATTATAACTTTTTTTAAACCACTATGATTAATAAAGTGTAGCAAGAAATTATCCAAATATTAACAGCTCACTTACCTACCTCTCTTGTCAGAAATTGAGCATGACTACTCATTCTAGACCAGTGCAACTTGACATATTAATGGCGATATTGCAGAAATACTAAAATGATTTTGGAAAAGAAACTATTTAGGGGGTCGTGTGCACAAAATCCCCAATCTCAAAAGCCAAGAATTCTTTTAATGATCTCACTTAAAGAAATTTTTTCAATTCACACACCTTGGCAAAAATTGAAAATGAACATTATCAATGTACCCAGAAAATAGCAAACAAAGAAAGCTAAAAATGTCTAAACACATAGTTTATAACGTTGCTAATTGTAATAAAATGGACTGGCTCAATTTTCTTAATTTAATGTAAATGAAATAACCATTACAATGAAGAATGCATTGTAAGATATTTAAAAATATAGGAAAGGCTGCAAATGTTCATTTGCAGGTGTTTTTTTTCAAACCAGTGAAAGTAGAACAAAATGGGAGCTACAAAGTCTTTTTAAGAAACATAATTTGAATGACATTTTAACAAACATAAAGTATAAATACCTCTTCTCTATATGTTCATTGCCCAAAATATGGTTTGATCTATGATATTCTATAAATATCCTCTATAAAGCATAGACAGCATTAGCAGGTGTATTAGCAAAAATTTCATTAGTTAGCGGCCTCCTTCTCCCTCAGATCTTATTAGTTTCTTCCTCCTTGAGAATCATGCATTACCTATAGATTGGTGTATTAGCTAGATAATAATATTTACAATTTGAATGCAATCCATCTTGCTGTACATCACAATCATTAATCATTTATCAATGGTTTATAAAAATAAATGATAACATTTTATTTAAACAGAAATAAGAAATGCACCAAAACATGCACATTATGCCAGTTATTATTAAATATAATAGTGCGTTTTGATTTGTTGCTGGTTTATCTTTATATGGGTAGAATATCTTCTATTCTTTTTAACAAATTTTCATAGAATTTTTACTGATATTACCTTTGGCTTCAGAATAACATACATTAGTTACTTTAAGAAGTGCTTTTTATGTTTCTAACATTCAGTTTTCATAACGTTTTACAAAACTTAATTTTACTGTATTTCTGAACTTTTATGTTGCATTATTTTTTACACTTCTTTTTATCATCTTATTTACAGGGATGTTTACCCATCTGTTGAGACCGGATATTTATATTCAAAGATTCCTAAAGAAGCACCTAATCATCCTGACAAATGGCAAAATATTATGGAGGATTTAGAAAGGCTAATAATGCCTGGAGTAAGTATATAAGTAATTAATAACATTAATTGCCAGCCAGAGGTCCCAGGTTCGAATCCTGATCAAGCATGGCATTCTTCACATGCTACTTGTCATTCATCTCATCCTCTGAAGCAATACCTAATGGTGGTCACAGAGGTTGAAAAAAAAGAATAATATTAATTAAAAATGAAATAATTCAGTTATGGACTTCAACAATATAGTGTAACAAGTATTGTTCAAATACTATAGATCAGTTAATTAGTAATAATTCTAATCACTATTAGAATTAACAACTGCTTGGTTGCAGTTGTTATCTTGTTCCAGTTTACATTCTTTTATTTTCTTCCAGATCACTCACTGGCAGTCACCGAGATTCCATGCATTTTTTCCCACTGGTATGTCATATCCCAGCATAGTTGGAGAGATGCTTTCTGCAGGACTTGGGGTGATAGGATTTAATTGGGTAAGTCTACCTGCAGTGTCTCACACTAGTTTATTCTTTAAATGATAATTTTCATATCAGAGTTATTTATTTAATGCAAAGATCATTACAATTATATTTTATAACTATTTAAGGAGATTGAATATCTTAATTACAAGTATATTCATATGAGATGTGTTATTATATAGATTTATTTTGTGAATAACGTTCATAATAACAGACTACTTTTAATGCAATAGATATTTGAAAATATAATGTAGGATTGAAAACATTTAATACAATAAAAGTAAATATTTGGAAATCCTTCAAAATTTTGTAATTCCAGAATTCATAATGCACTAGAAAAATTTTATGAAATTACTTTCAAAATGATTGTGCTCCACCACATTACACTACTGGAGTCCACAATTAAGTGAATGAAGCTTTCAGCAGAAGACTAATTGGTTAACTTGTGTAACACTTCAATGCTCACCAAATATTATGACAATGGATATCTTTCCCTTGGAAATGATCATGTTTTTGGTATATTCCAAGAAGCCACAAAAACTGAGCAACTGAGATCTTACATTGAGGATAAAAGGATAGATTCCAGGATTCGGTTAAGTTAAAGGGATCTGTGTCTCAGGGTATATACAAGTGTACTAGATAGCATCAAACAATGTATTCTTAAAGATAGAAAACTCTTTTTAACACAAAATGCATAAATAAATAAAAGTAATAATAAATAGAATTAAAAGTGAATATCTTCATAAATCTGGAACATAGAATTATGACTACAAAAGATTTTAAAAAATATGCAACCAAATAAAAGTAGGAGTTTTAACCGTTACCACCCATCATGCTGTAACAAAGTTTGTTTCATTATCAAAATCATGATGGCTAGAGCTTTTTCAGTTTATGTACTTAAATACACAAATTTAATCTTTTTGTTTTTTTAGACAAGGTTATTTTTTATATTTAAATATATAAAGGTTATTTTTATATTTTAAATATATAACATTTTAACTAACTGATACTGAACCAAATGCTTCAAAATGTATGATAAAACTTAGTAAATTTTATGTAACTGGAGAAATTTTATGGTTATTGAAATTTGTAATTTTTCATGTTATACTTCAACACATCAGCTATATAAATTACATTATGTATGACATCAAACATAATTTTATATGTTTTCTTTTCTAGATTACTAGTCCAGCATGCACAGAACTTGAAATTATTGTGATGGATTGGTTGGGGAAAATATTTAACCTACCTTCTCATTTTTTAAACCAGTCTGATGGTCCTGGTGGTGGAATCATACAGGTACTTAAACTAAATAATTAGTTTTTGAAGTGTTTAGGTAACTGAAAATTGTAATTCATTAAAACTAGTGTTTTGGTTTTTTATATATGTATTTATTTAATAGATCTTTATTATTTCAAATATTTTTTTAATTTATTTCATTCAATGATTGTTGCTATATATTTCATTTAGCAATATCTGTTTTGATCTATTTTGTTTATCACAAACATTGAATTCATTATGAAAAAGGAAGTTAAAGGATATTTAAAACTATTATGTAGCTGAATAATTATTATTGTCAATCAAATGCATTTAAATATTTTTTCTTGTAAATAAAAATAAGCACATCTTACTGCATTCAAAAGCATAATTCAGAATTTGTAAATATTGAAATAATGTACTTGCAAATGTTTTACCATAACATAGGTTTGGATACCTTGAGATAGATAGCAGCTGTCTCACATATCATTCTACAAAGCAGCAACAGCATCATTATTTTATTTACAATAATAAAATTTAAAACTCTTAAAATAATAAAATTTAATCATATATATCATTATAAACTCTCTTTAAAGGCATGTTTAATTCCACACCATTCAAATCATATTACTATTAGTTACTCTATTTTTCATATTAATGAACTTCAGTAATTTATTGTGTTGTTATAAATATTACATAACAACTGCTATGGAATTAGTTTAAAGATTATTAAAATTAGGCGTGGCCTACTATTTTTTCCAGTAAATCTTAGTTTTCAAAACTAGTGTAATAATTCTTTAAGCTCTTAAGAAATCTTTCACCAAATTTTTTGGCACATTCATTCTGTTCTATTGTTAGATTGCATGTATCTGTTTCTATCCATCATTTATGTAATTGTCTACTAAAAAATGAATTCAAACTAACATCTTTTTGCTACTAACAAACAAATATATTATATGATGCATTTTTGTCCTCACAACATGAAAATCCCACGTTGCAATATGACACTAAATACAAATAAACACAC
This sequence comes from Lycorma delicatula, assembly GCF_047948215.1. Lineage (NCBI taxonomy): Eukaryota > Metazoa > Arthropoda > Insecta > Hemiptera > Fulgoridae > Lycorma > Lycorma delicatula. The sequence continues at coordinate 50,236,298 of NC_134456.1, read as the reverse complement.
TTAGAGAAATTTGCAAAGGACAGTTTTTTTTTGTCTCTGACTTCCCTAGATTGTGACCTTTCATGCAGTTAAATGAAACAGGTTTAGTATAGTAACTCATCGGTTTTTCACAAGATTGGAAGGAGAAGTGTAATTTGATATTTATATTTTAAATTGAATGGAAAATTATTTTTCATAATTTTCATTGGCGCATGTGAGAAGTATTTTTTGCTACACCGCTACCTGTATATTTTACACATAATTAAACTTCAGTCTCTAAATAATAAAGAATATAGTCATTTTTATTCCATCTTTAGGTTCAAAAAGGAACAATAATAAAAGGTTTTTTGTTTTACAGTTTTCTTTATTTCATGTTGGACCCATCAGCTCAATTATTTCCTTTTTCAGTCAGTTTAATAACAAATAATGTAATAAGTATTAAGAAACCTTTCACAGAACACTTAATTTCAGTAGCATAGAAATTTACATATTGAAAATCTTAACGACTAGTTAATAAAAATTCTTTGAAAGAATTCTTCCTAAGGGATGGCCTTTGTTAACAAATAGAAATATTTTTAATTTTACACAAGTTAAATATCAAATTTATTCAGAAAAATATAAAAATTCTTATAAAATTAAAAAATTAAACAAGTTTCTCTTCTATTAAACTGTGTAGATATATTTATAAAATCAAAATAAAACATAGATAAATGTTTAATCAGAAGAAACTGAAAGGAACATAATAAACAAACCATTATTTTCAAAAAATTATACTTCACTTATTACATTATGATTCAATAAAACTTAATTATTATCGAAAGCATTTCACCACCAACATTTGTCTCATAGTGTAAACTGTATAAACTCAACATTTTGAGTTATTTAGGTTATTAGGATAGTCTCAGAGTTTCAGTCACTTCTTTTTGCACAAAATATTTCAAATCCAAATAGCATGAATAGGTGATATGAATGTAAAACTTTTCAAAAGGACTTTCACCCTTATGGGTTGTGATATATATATATATATATGTATGTGTGTGTGTGTGTGTGTGTGTGTGTGTGTGTGTGTGTGTTACACACAGGGCAAGGTACAATTAACCATATAACAAATATGAAGTTATCTTGAGTAATTTAATAAATAAATTTAACAGTTAACTGTTTAGCATTTTTATTGTTTAGTAGAGCATGTATTTGAATAATTTTGACTTAATTCTTAAACATGTATTAAGCTTTTTACTAGAATCTTTAAAAGAGTCTATAAGCTTATATTGACAAAAATCTTTAACTTCAAATAAAAAAGAAAAACCATAAGAAATCTATTTATGTAGAGAACATACTGAAAACATATTTTATATTTAATGATTATAATCTTGCCTATACCCTAAGTCAATACCCTATTGATAGGAATCAGTTTATTTCAATAATTGCATAGACTGCTGACAAATGAAAGCAATTTCCAATGTATTTAATGACAAAAAGTATTCTCTGATGTCATTATTTTAGGGTTCAGCGAGTGAGGCCACTCTCATAGGACTATTGGCAGCAAAAGAAAAAACTGTACATAGAATAAAAATGCAAGATCCTGAAGCAGATGAAAATTTTATAAAATCAATGTTGATAGCTTATACATCAGGTAATTTTTAGAGTTATAAAAATAATTTTTAATATGTACTTTTATGAATTAAACTGATGGTTTAGTGAAGTTTCACAAGCGTTCCAAAAATTTGTAATTGAAATAGTAATTGCGATAGTGAAATCTTTATTTCATAGTTGTATTATTCAAAGCATCACAGTATTACCAACGTTGTATTTTTGTAATACCATCAGTTGTTATATGTTTGTATAATGTGCCTGTGACATCATTATTTAAAATGGTCTGTATATAATGAACTGATATAATGATATAAATGAACTGTATATAAAAGTTAAATTTTGGATTTTGCTCAGAAATATTCTCTTTTTAAGTAAACAAATGTTTTGATGCATTATAATTGCTCAAAAAGACACTACATATGTTCTTAGGAAAAAAGCAATTTAACGATCCTAGTTTATGAGTGGGACATCCACTCTATGAGAACTGTGAATAGTTTTAAAAAACTGTGATGGTATGTTAAAAAAGAGAGTTACTGTTACTAATAATATAAACATTGAGTATGTTTGAAGCAACAGAAGGAAATCTGTTGAGGCAAAGAAGCAGTAGAAGTCAGAAAATAAGTGAAAAGTTGCCATTGTATTCTGCAATAATCTAAAAATATATGAGTCAACAACACATTGTTTCAAAAATACTGACTGCAGATCAATAAGAAACATTACTGATATTAGCTGGAGAAGACCTTATGCCTACATGTGATCAAGATAAAGATGTCTGATAAATACAATACAGGAAAAGCTTAAAATATAAAAACAAGCAGTTTGGTTCATTTGAATTACAATGGAACAGTTTGTTTGACCCATGTTGGTCAAAACTAACTTTAATTATTTTTTAAGTTACAAACAATTTTAAAAAATATATAAGAGACAGATTTAAAAAGAAACATAAAAATTCATAATTATGCCACAAGAACTGGAACAAGTATGTTTGTAGACGTTCACAGAAGAACAATGTCCAAATGCAAGTAGTCTTTTGTAGCATTAAAGTTAATTGGGATATATTATAAAATGGGATATATTATTATAAAATTGGCATATTTGATGATAGAAAAAGTTTTTGAAAAGACTAAATCAGTTTTTAATTGAAAAATTATTTTAATACATCAAAGAATTTTAGAAGAATAAAAAAATACCTAGTGTGATATAATTTAATGTCTCTGGAAAACCCACTACACTGTCAGAACTTATGTCAGCTGTTTTTTACTTATTTCCCCATTATTAATTGTCTCTATAAGGAAAGTAGGCCAAGAACATTGTTGATTCCATTCCTGACTCAATACTTTTGTTGGAGGAGGTTATTAAGAATGGATAAGAAATATTTTTTTTGAAAAAATTGGCAAAAGTTTGTCAATTTAGAACCAAAAGAAGCCATTTAGAAGGAAATATAATGTAACATTTGCAATTGCACATACATTTTGTAGAATAAACATATTTATAAGAAATTTTGAAATAATATATAGTATAAATATCGCTTGCATCATGATTTTTTCTGTATAATTTAAATAATCAAATTTATAGTACCCAAATTTAACCATTATGAATTTGGTATTTAATACATTACATATGTTTTCAGAATATCTTGCAATTCAAGATTTGTTGCTACTTAATTTACCTTATATTCTTGCTATTTTAAGATTTTGTTAAAAATAATGATTTAATTTTTTATCATATATTTTTTTCAAAATTTTCTGGACTGAAAAATTTGAATAAAAGCCTCCCCTGCTTAAAAATTTTAGTTATATAAAAATGTTGTAGATTATTTAACTCGTTGATCTGAAAAGTTTGATTTGTAAATAAGGTGTTATCAATAGTTTTTCAGTAATTCAGAAATTTTAAGAGTAATGATAATTTTCAACTTTACCAGTAGAAAAGGTTTAATTTTAAGCACTATTCAAATATTGTTAAAGCTGAACATTGTTGTCAAGATTTTCTCACCATCTTTCTAGCTGATTAATAATTTAGTCATTAATCATTATTTATTCTTAGTATACTAATTACACGATATAAAGCACTTGTTATTTCACTATCATTATTCAAGAAGGATTGTGTCTGAGGAGGAAGGAACTGATCATCACTCTGTAATTTGTAAATCTTAACGGATCCAAGAAAGAAGATCTAACAGAATGTTCAGTTTTTATAACAATTGTTAGTAGTAGCATTGATAATAGCAAATTAAGGTCAAATTAATCTGCCTACATGCATAAGTACTTTTAGGAACAGAGGATCTAAAGATTTGCTAAGAAAACGGTCCCTAGTGTCTAGGCTATATAAAACAACTGATAGTAGCATTGTATTGGTTAAACCAGCCTTTGAGCTGATCACCATGTACAATAAACAAATTTAAATCAATAGAAAACTGACTGGTTGATTTTACTTATATTCAAATGTTCATTTGTTATTAATAAAATCATTAACTTTTACTATCTCTTTTAGCTCAGAAAGAAAAATATTTATGTCAAATCTGTGAGAATATAAAGAAAAGAACCTTTAAATATCTTTTGAGGAAAAGTATTTTAATCACTGACTTCTATAGTCATAAGCACCTTTGAAAAACCAACAATAAGCAGTGAAAATACACCTAATTGTTTTTTTTATTTAAATGATCTATGGGAACTGTCTTTGAACTGTGGCTTCAGCTGTTTTCATTAATGCTTATTTTACAGCCTTACATTTCCAGAATGCTACTCTCATATTCAAATGCTTCAGATATTAGTGAATCACTGGCTTGTAAAGTGGTACATTCTACCATTTTGTTCATAACCCATTTTTCCTCTTAATTTACACTAAAATCAGTGAATTGCATTGTGTTACTGTAACTGCGTTATTTACATTTATAGAAATATAGAATTTAACAATAATTTGTGATTATCATTTATTAAATTACAGATCAATCCAATTCATCAGTAGAGAAAGCAGGCATTCTTGGATCAATGCGTATGCGACTTCTACCAACTGATAAGAAGGGTAGACTGCGTGGTTACACACTAAAAGCAACAATGGAAAAAGATATAAAAAATGGATTGATTCCATGCTATGTGAGTAGTGTAATCTGTTACGATTGAATATTTCTCACTGCGAAGAGACAATGAATATAATGCATTGTTTCACAACAGAAAAAAATAACCCATTAATTTGTTTTTCTTTATACAATCTAACTGATTCTTTTTTGTTTGTGACGTATTTTAAGGAACTGGGATATTATAGGTATAGTCAGTCTTGCACTATCTGAAACTAAGAATGTCCATTTAACAGCCACACCTTCGGGTAAATGGAATGACCCCAAGGCTTTGGCTGAATATCATCAGCATTTCAAGAAGTTTAGCATTCTATATTTGGCAACTGTATATTTGGTTCATTGAAATTTGCAGGAAATCCCTCATTCCTAATTTTCCCTATCAAACTTGGTTTGGGATTCTTTTATTGTTTGGATGGCTGTTGTATTTTTCATATAAATACTCCAAAGAATGACACAGACCATTCTAATAAGCATTATTGAATATACAAATTAAAATAAAGATTTTTGATAATAAGTTAAAATTATATTTTTATTTCTATAAAATGTAAATATTTACTGGGACCGAATCTATCACAAAATGAAGAGTGCTCTAAATTCAACAATAGATATAATTTTAGTTTACAATAAAAAAAAAAAACCATTTGCAAAGTTCTTAAACTTATTAGTTTATCAGATATATATTTTTGTAGTAAATTTTAGACATATTGAGATCTAAATTATTTCCAGTTTATTAATTAAAATTACTGATAATCTTGATAATAAGGTTATTAGGATACTCCAAAAAAAAAGAATAGCAATGCTCAGTTACCTAATAATTTACGTAAAAAGTACATATTAAAAACAATCACATTACATTGTAAAGAACTGTCACATAAATATGTTAATAACACAAATATGTTATTAACATATTTAAACTTTAAACTGTTATTAACATAAATATGTTTAATACAGTTTCATACATGAAAAATGCATTACTTTGGCCTTAATTTAACAAAGAAAAAACCAAAATACAACATGTATATACGTCAGTATTTTATTTTAACTTGTTACCATCTGAACTCAAAAATATCAAAAATAAATTTGAGGATTGGGTTAGAACAGTAAATGAAAAGAAGATGTATTTAAAAGAGAGAAAAATTTAAGTATTAAGGAAAATGTAATTAATATATTATTTTAGTTATTAAGCTTAGAATAAGTAAATTAATATAACATCTTTTTATGTTTGACTGTTTGGTTTTTTCATGCTGCATACACATGCTTTAAGCATCTCTACAGGGTTCAAAGTGTAGTTTTGTAATGTTTTATGTAATGTATTTTACTCTGTAACTTAGTAATGATCAATTACTAAAAAATAAATAAATTGCTGTTTATTATAATCAGGAGTGTCTGAAATACATATTCTATTACTATAAATTCAGGTTTATGGATTACTTTCCTTTCATACAAAATAAAATTCTTCTGTAACTTAAAAACAAAAAAATAAAAAAAAGACAATAGACTGGGAATAATTTTGATTTCAACATATCTAAAATTTACTATAATATGTATATATAAAAGAAAAATTTTATAAAAGATCTTAAAATTGTTAGTTGCCAGATATATCTATCTGATAACTAAGAAGTTTAAGAACTTTTACAATTTTTTTTAAATTATAAACTAAAATTATATCTATTATTGAGTTTAGAGCACTCTTCATTTTGTAATAGATTCAGTCTGAGCAAATATTTACATTATATGGAAAACAATACAAACCTTAAGTAATATTATCAAAGAAAAATTAATAAGCAGAAAGGGAAAAAAGAATTTATCCAAGAATTTCTCTTTTTGTGAGAGATTTTTTTTTTACTTGTTTTTTTAAACACCTAAGTATAATGCCATCTATTTTTAACACTTTTTGACTTATTAAAAGCATTCATTAGAAGCAAAAGTTCCTTTAGGGTGTGATTATACTAGAAAAAATGTCTTGTCCAGCTTTGGATGATTACCATGTACTAGAAACAGATTTTATTTTTTTTACTAAATGAGGTGTTAGCAGATTGGAAATAATTTTCAACTATAATCTCAGGTATAGGGGTAAATAATTAGTTAAACAAAATTAATTTATTGAAATTGCAGAAAAAAAAATTTTAACAATTTTTTCGGTACTTTAAGAAAACGTTTTATGAATGTTTCAGAATGATTTGTTTCCTAAAGAAAATTTTAGGCTTTATCCAAATACTAGGAACAATCAGAAACATTTTTGGCATTTAAATTTTTTTAAGGAAATAATTTCATTTTTCTCAAATACTTTAAACAGGAAAAAGACTCCTCTTTTCTGTAATTCTGAATGTATGTGAGTTCAGTTTTAATTTTTTTCCACCATGAAATATAAATTACAAATTTTTATCAGATGACATTTTTATAATTTCAGATTGTTGCAACTCTGGGTACAACTGGTACATGTTCATTTGATTGTCTGGAAGAAATAGGACCAATATGTAAACAGCAATCTGTCTGGCTTCATGTTGATGCTGCATACGCTGGTAATCTGTACTTATATTTTTATATGTTAATAGATTTTATGTATACAAAAAAAAATTCGCTTTACACAGCAAACTAACACTATAAGTTATGTGGAATCATATTCTCATATTTTAATCACTTTCTTCTTCAATGAACTGTGCTTCTCCTTTATCAGTTTCTGGTGGTTTATTTTCAAATGCTCAAAGTAGTTTTGAAACCCATCTTATATCAGCTGTAAAGAAGGTAGGTCATTTTCCAGTTTACCTCTGTAAATGATACAAAACACTCATTCAGTACATATTTATCAATGAGAAAAAATTCATGTGAGACTAAATAAGGAATTTTTAGGATGTTAATTAAGGCGAAGAATCAGTGATTTCTTATGGTTTTTGAGCTGAAAAATTGAATAAAATTGATCTCAGAATCGTATCTGCAGTATTTTTTTTAAAGATCTGAGATGAAAACCGATTAAATGGAGTAAAAGTCCTGTGCTTTATGTTTGACGTACAATAACTTTGTTAAATGGAATCATTAAAAATTTGGTAACATTATTTACAAACAATATTTTTTTTTTTTTCTATAAAGTGGCCACGCCCACTTCCGGCCCCATCCCTTGGCCCCGCTCACATCCGGGCCTCACCCCTTCGCCCGCTCACCGCAGGGCCATGCCCCCACACCAGCCCAGGACCGGGCCAGGCCAGGCCCCCACCCGGGGACCGGGCCCGGTCCATCGGTCCGGCGGCGGCGGTCGCCGCCACCGGCGGGAGTCGGAGGTCTCGATCGGTCGACGGCCGGCGTCCGACTGAAAGTTAGATTATGCCTAATATATCGTCAATATACATGCTCCCAAGTTCCTGTTCATTATAACCATCACATACATTTTCATATATGTTTCGGATGCGTTCATGTTCTTCTAGGATATTAACAACCTGACGACGCCAATAATCAACCACGTACGTTGACATTAGGAGACAGAGTGTGAATTGGTGGTCAGACCGATAGACACACGCTAGAAAATCCTACTGGTGGTGGGGGTTGAAATTTCACAATTTTTTCGTACATTATAAAATAAAATGAGGTTATCGGAAAACCTCTTTCACAATCATTGGATTCCAATGATTATTAATGAGAAAAATTGAATGACAATTTTTGTAGCGTGTGAAAATGTCATGCCTGACGGGATTCGAACGTGGGACCTGCGGATGAAAGGCCGATACGCTACCACTCGCGCCACGGAGGCCGGCATTGCTACATATCCAACTTTTTGCGACTGATCAGATGGGAGTTAACGAAGCGCGAATGCGCAATTGTTGTCTGCTGGCGGTGTTTCACGTGATACTGCAAGGATAGCATTGAGACTATACAGATTGAGACAAGGATAGGTTGAGTAGTTTTCAATGTTATATCGCAAAAACAAAGACCCCTGCAGATTTAATGGAAATTATAGAACTGCAGCAATTCAGAGTGCTAGCTGTCAATAATAGCGTTTTACATTATGATATGTCGACTCTCGGGGGGAGTGATGAAACTACTCTAGAGTATAAAATTTTGTTTTGTAATACAATAGAAAATAACTGTATAATTCGATATAAAATTGTAAAAAGATACTCTAATGATATCGGTATATCGTAATGATGTTTTTGTACAGTTCAAAAAATAAAGTTTAATAAATATGTAATGTGCCCTGAAAAAAATTTGCACCTTTGGTTTTAGAGGGAAGCATTAAACAAATAAGCAGGGGTCCCATAGAATGTTGTCAAACTTTGTATACTTTTCTTTCTTTTCCTGTTTGGCCTTCGGTAATTACCGTTCTGATAATACTTCAGAGAATAATATGTATGAGTGTAAATGAAGTGTACAGTCTCAGTTTGACCATTCCTGAGATGTGTGGTTAATTGAAACCCAATCACCAAAGAACACCGGTATCCACGATTTAGTATTCAAATCCATGTAAAAATAACTGACTTTATTACGACTTGAACACTGGACTTAACTTTGTATACCTAATTTTTATATATGCAATGGCGGGGGGGGGGGGAGTATTTTTTTTCTATAAAAAATTTTATTAAAAAAATAATGAGAACAATAAACCCCTCCAATAATGATATTTTTATTCTTTTGATCGAAAGATCATAACACCTTGACAAATCGCTGAAATACAAACAGTACCACAGCCATTCACCATACAGAATTGTTGTCTATACAAACAACGAAGAGATCCATACATAATAAAGCACTGCAAATCGATCTTTCGCAATACACAACAGCTACTGGCCTCACTATACGACCTTTAGCTGTAACTAAAACCTCTAACTCAAAAATAAAACATTCTAGGACATATGTTTATGCAAATGTTTTTCATTATTTTCACGAGTAGAATAGGTTATAAAAGCCTCGGAAGAATTACATGATACATTCTTCGTATATATATATATATATATATATATATATTGCTTATATATATATATATATATATATATATATATAAATAAGCAAGTATGGATTGCCAACACCTGTTGCAAGAACCATCACATTGATTGTATATATGGAAAAGTTCTGTTGATAAGAAAAGCTACCAAATTTATTCTATTTTAATCAGCCAAAGATTTAAAAATAGTGTTAAGGTGACAAAAACATATCCAGGGGCAGATGCAGATCACAACCTGCTGGTTGTGGATGTTAAACATCACTGAAACATGTTAGAAGAAAGCAGGATAGAATAAATGGGATGTAAGGAAGTTAAAGAATAATACCAGAGAAGCCTATACATGGAATTGAGGAGAAATTAAAAAATGTGATACCAAGCAAAGTTGTATCAGAAGAGTGGGGTAATATTAAGAATGCAATAATCAAGCCCTTGAAGAAAGAGTAGGTATGGTTAAGAAAATAAGGAACAAGAAAGAATGGATCACTGAAGATTTATTAGGATGATGGAGGAAAGAAGAAAATTTAAGGGGGATGTTTCTGAGGAAGGGAAGAAAAAATATTTTAAAAAATAAATAACAAACTGAGAAGGCTGACAGATAAAGCAGAGGAGAAATGGGTGGTAAAGCAGTGTGAATAGGTGGAAGATCTGGAAAGAAAGGGTAAAATTAAAGAAATGTACAGAACAGTAAGGAACTTATCATGGAGAGAACCAAGGAGAATAAGTAGGCAAGGACTGATAAACAAAAGCGATAAAATAATTTCTCTAGAGGAAAATAAACAATTATGGGTAGGTAGAATATGTACATGTAATGCATGATGCTTTGACTAATAAGGGAATATGTCTATGCCTATGACTAAAAGGAGGAACAAATGTATAATGAAAAAAATGGGTCTGAAAATTTTGAGCTGGGAAGTGGAAAAGACAATACAAGATTTAAAATAAAAGAAAGCCGCAGGATGTGACAAAATACCATCTGAAGCTCTGAAAGTTATGAGAAATAAAATGATCTCAAGGGTATGAAACAGGCACATGGTGTGAAGAATTTGTTGAAACAATTCTAGTCCCACTACCAAAAAAGAACAATGCTAAAAAATGTTCGGAGTATAGAATAGTCAGTTTTATACATCACGTAACAAAGGCTATAACCAAAGTTTTATTAGGCAGAATAGAAAAGAAAATAGAGGAAAATGTGGGAGATGACCAATTTGGGTTCAAGAAGGAAAGAGGAACACGAGATGCCACTGAATGTTTGAGACTGCTGACTGAAAAAATTATGGGTGTGAATAAGGAAATGCATGTGTGCTTTATAGACTGGGAGAGTGCCTTTGATAGAGTGGACGAAGAAGCTAATGGGAATTTTAAAGAGTAATGGGATGGATTGGAAAGATAGAAGGTTGATAAATGATCTGTATGTAAGACAGAAAGTATTTGTCAGGATAGAAAACAAAGAAACAGAAGAACTAAGTATTGGCAGATGTGAATGTCACCAGTACTTTTTAATGTTTATGCAGAGAAATTGGTAGAAAAGGCATTGGAAAAGTCAAGGAGTGTATCAGTAGAAGGAGAAAGAATGAAATAAATCAAGTAAGTTGATCAAGCTATATTAGCTGAGTCAGTGGAAGAAACTAATGGTGCAAAAAATTGCAAGCACTGGTGCTTGCAATGATGCAAATTTGGAAAGAAGATTAATATAAATAAAATTAAAGTTATGAGAATTTGCAAGTTAGAAGGTAAAGTTAAATTAGTATTAAATGAAGAAGCAATAGAACAGGTGAAGTCATTTAGGTATCTAGGCAGTTTAGTAAAATGGGATGGAAGTTGTACACAAGAAATAAGAAGCAGAATTGCGATGGGTAAAGGAGCATTTAAGAAGGATTATTAATTACAAAGAAAATACCAACAGCATTGAGAAAGAGATCTGTCAAATGCTTTGTGTGGAGCATGGTGTGATAGGGATGTGAGACATGGGCAATAAAAAAGAAAGAAAAAATATTTAGAAAATTTTGAGACGTGGCTGGGGAGGAGAGCAGGGAAAATAGATGATGGAGTGATAAAGTGAGAAATGAGGATATACTAAGAAGAATAGAAGAGGAAAGGAAGATTTTGAAAACAATATGGAAGAGGAAGGCAACTTGGAGAAGACATATTTTGAGAAGAAACGTATACAACTTAGGAAATTTGATAGGAAAATAAAAGAAAAATGAGGAAATGGTAGAAGAAAGATAGGAATAGTAATGGATATAAGAAAGGAAAGAAGTTATTGGCAAATGAAAAGATAAGTTGTGAGTGTGAATATTAAATTTATATAGTTCTTAAGCAATTTTTATAATTCTTTAACTAAAATTTAATTATACTTCATATTTTTTGTACAGGTGGCTCATTTGTTTGCCCTGAATATCAACATTTAATGGCTGGAATTGAGTATGCTGATTCAATTGTTATAAATGTGCATAAGTGGCTTTTGGTTAATTTTGACTGTTCTGCAATGTGGTGAGTTTTCTATTATTTTAAAGCAGTTATTTCATTTTTTTTTTTTGTATCCATTTATTGAGAGATGGTTTTCCTTTATCGCCCATACTATTTAATCTTTATTTAGATCATTTAATTTTTATACGGAAAAGTCAGGTGTCATTTGAAGTGACATTAGATAATACTTTTTTGAAACATTTATTATTTGCTGACTATATGGTTATCATTGCTAAAACTGAAGATGAATTACAAATGAGTTTTTTTAGATTTAATAAGACCACTGTGTATTTTAACAGTAATGTCTCTACTAGTAAAATGAAAATAATGGCGTTCAAGGGAAAAGAAATGGTTAGGAGTAAGATAATTTTATTTTTTCAATGATATAGATAACAAGTTGAATAAATTTTAAGAAGTGTGTAGAACTATTTGTAAGAATCTCAGAAATAAGACTTGCACTGAAAGCCTGTTAAAAGTTTATAAAATAATGGCAGTACCATTCGAGTCGAGTTGTGGACGGCACCGAGTGAAGACGTGTTTCCTAGCTCCGCGATATTTTACTTTTTGATTGGAATTTTGGATTTTTTACTGGATACGGACATCGGAAATTATAGTGGTATGGTTAATGGACACAAGTGCAAAGTTTTTTGAGTTTCGGTTTGGTGTTTTTTTTTTTTTTTTTTTGAAAATAGAAAATAGAAAATTTTGAGGAAAGTGTAGAGAACTTTTAGTGCTACAGCCCTTTTGGATAACGGTTAAGAACCGAAGGGGTGTGGGATTGTAAGTAAATACAACTACACGGACAGAGTGAGTTAAAAAGTACTTTGAATAAGGTTTTTTTTTAAGTGTTTAAGTATATACATTTAACTTATATAGAGACAAATTTTGCAAGTCAAGCGACAAGCTCTGGCTTGCTCGTGACGTCATTGAAATACAAGTAAACAAGGACTTGTAAAATTTTCAGAAGTTTTACTGTGTACTAGTAGAAATTTTTCTAAGTGTTTGCGATACTTTACACGGGCAAACTCCAATCCTCCATATCTCCTATAGTTTTTACCATAGAACCAAAATTCCCAAATATCTATCCGAAACCAAAGATTTCTGACCTTTTGACCCCCCTCATATTTTGACCCCCCCCAAAATTTTTGACCCCGGATTTGGACACATACATTTTACCCCCCCCCAAACCCTCCCACCCAAATTTTTTGGGGGGCACCCGCTCGTGTGGGGTATCATAGGACTCGGTATCAACCCCTGATTTCGATTCCGAGTCATCAGAAGACGAAGCTCGCTTCCAATAGAAGATAAGGCCTCTCCAGAGGCTGGGCCCTCGAGGGGAACTGCCGGAAGGAGGGATAGTGTTTCTGAAGTCTCAGAAGACATGGACATTACAGGATTAAATCAAGGAAAAGCAAAGTGGAAGACAGTAGAGGGGAGAACCGCCAAGCGACCGAGAGCAGGCTCATCAGAAGAATAGGAGGCCCCCTTAATTTGAAGGAGGTTACGTACAGGCTGGGTAATGCACTATTACAGCTTAGGCAACTAACTGGCAAGACCAGTGTAACGGCAATCAAGGCTCATGAGAGGGAGCTGACAGAAATTTATAAAGATTTACAACGAATAAATGATGAGACTCCAGACACAGTTGACCAAAGTACGCAAACCGAAAGTCATGGCAGGAACGAGATGTCAGATATTCTAGATGTAGAGCTGACAGATGAACAACTGATGGACAGATTACCCACACGATGGTCAACCTGGGTAATGAACAGGTTGACCCAGGAGAAAGATCTAAGACCAGGAGATGACAGCTGTTTTTTTCATCGATTTGAATGGATTAAAGCCATCCAGCCGGTATGCTGGGACGGCACCTGGGGCAATGATCTTACAAGACTCCACCATCCTCGAAGATGGAAAGATCACAAATACCGGAACTAGGTACACGGTAATCTATGACTCTAGAGAAGGAGATAAGATAATGGCCTCTCATATTATAAAGGCCTTACGAAGAGCTGTAGGTAAGCTGGAGTCAGCTGTCTTTGTGGTTCCCAGTGGTCCAGCGGGCATCATAGTGAGAAAAATAGTAATATACATGATGAGGAAGGGTAAGACCTTGCCGAGGATGTTACTCCCCAGCCTGAGCGAACAAGGGAGGGCAAGGTCGAGGTCGGTATCACCAAGAAGGGGAACCCCCCCGGTCGTTGAAAGTAAAACGGTCGTAGTAAGGGCCCCCGGTAAATCTTATGCCGATCTGTTGAAAACCATGAAAGAAAAGGTTAAGGTTGAGGAGGCCGGCGAAATACTGTCAATTAAACAGGGAAGGGATCAACAACTAGAGGTCCGAATTAGTGGGGCGCAGAAGGCGGGGGAGTTTTCCTCCCTGCTGAAGAACAGAGCAGAGGATCTCCAGGTGGATATAAGAACAAGAGGAGACTGCAGAACAGTCGTTCATGTAAAAGACATGCTAGGCGACACTACTGAGCGAGAGGTCAGGGAAGCGGTAGAGAAGGTACTAGGACAAGGAGAAAACTTTCAGGTCACATCACTAAGGGAGGCATTTGGAAACACAAAAAATGCCACGGTGGTCACAAGTCAAAGGAATGCAACAAAATTAATTGCAGCAAGGCTGAGAGTAGGGTGGGTGAGTTGCAGGGCCTACATCCGGACGGATATAGAGAAATGTTATCGATGTTGGGATGTCGGTCACAGCAGAAGAGAGTGCAGAGGCCAGGACCGTTCAAACCTCTGCTTCAACTGTGGTAAACCCGGCCATGTAATTAAAGATTGCAAGGAGGCGACCATATGCCTGGACTGTGGAGCCACTTCACATAGGACCGGGAACCCGTGCTGTAACAAAGGTCATGACTAAAGTAATACTAGTTAATAATAACAGGAGACTACTCTCTAGTGATTTGAGCATAGAAATAGCAGCTAGATACGAAGCGGACTTCCTGGTGGCCACCGAACCTAATGTGTATTCGGCGGCCAGAGAACAGTGTCTGACCGATGGGAATGGTGATGTGGCAATTAGAAAGATCGTTGGAAATGTGGATTATGATCTGTATGGTAGAGGTGACGGACTCATTGCTGTTGAGGTAAGCGATAAGATTATAATAGGTGTATATATCAGCCCTAACTGCAGCAGGGAATCTCTTAAGAACAGACTCCTTGACCTCCAACAAGTCATTATACGAGCTCGGAAGAGAATTGTAGTCCTTGGAGACTTTAACTGTAGGACTGTTCTAGCTGGAGCGGTCTCCTCGAACGCTAGAGGAAAACCCCTGGAGGAATTGCTGGCAGCGACAGGAATGACATGTATTAATGACGGAACAGCCACCTACAAAGCAAGAGGGCATCAATCGGTCCTGGATTTAGTTATAATTGATGGAAGGATGTGCACTGATGCAGCTGATTTCATGGTTCTTAATGACGAAACAGCCAGCGATCACAGAGCCATCTTTGTTAACTTCAGAGAGCAACGGCCAGAAATAAGACAGATAAATAACAATATCAGACTGTCTGATCAACAGATATATAGAGTGGCTAATAATGCGGCAAATAGAATTAGAAATAGTACTCAGATAACACCTGAAATATTCCAAAATATAGTTAAAGAAGAGATGGCGAACATACCGAGGAGAAATAATATTAAACATAATATGGTCTACTGGTGGTCCAGGGAGATAGAGGAACAGCGTAGAATTATGCAAAGACACAAGAGGACGGCCCAGAGGTTGCGAGCTAGAGTTGGTTCGGAAATAGGATGTAACATTGCGACAGAGCAATATAGGCAAGCGAGAAAGACGCTTAACTTCCTCATAAAGCAGGCC
Source organism: Lycorma delicatula (assembly GCF_047948215.1). Classification (NCBI taxonomy): domain Eukaryota; kingdom Metazoa; phylum Arthropoda; class Insecta; order Hemiptera; family Fulgoridae; genus Lycorma; species Lycorma delicatula. Next base: position 50,220,427 of record NC_134456.1, on the reverse strand, counting down.
AAAAGAAGGAAATGGTTAGAACTATGCGAGGAGTTGAATGCTGATCCGTGGGGAAAGGCTTTCAAAATAGTAACCAAGTGGCTTGGGAGACAAGCTCCGACACTGAATGAAGAAACGGCTGCGTTGCAGATCAGAAAGTTATTCCCCAGAACAGATGAGCAATATAATAGAGAGGTGATAGAATGCCAGGGAGGAAGATTTACACAAAAAGAGGTCATGGAAGCTATAAATAAATTAAAAAATAAGAAAAGCCCCGACCCAGATGGCATCCCAGCGGCCATCATTAAGATAATAGCTAGGATCGTACCTTGGGAAATAGTCGATGTAGCCAGCTACGGCTTACAAAATAGAAGCTTCCCTGAATGCTGGAAGGAAGCAAGAACAGTCTTCCTCCCAAAGGCAGGACAAATTCAAGAGAACACAGCATATAGACCGATTACGCTCATAAATAATATGGGAAAAGTAGTTGAAAGGTTGTTAGAAAATAGACTTAGAGAGGAAATAGAGGAAAAAAAATGTCTACATCCGGAACAATACGGATTTAGAAAGGGACGGTCCACGGTGACCGCAGTCGAGAAGGTAAAAAACTGGGCATTAAATTGCAGAAGCGGTACATGGAGGACTAGAAAAATCCCCATGATCATAATGCTTGATGTTAGAAACGCATTTGGTACGGTCCCCTGGACAGCCATCATTGAGGCGCTTCAAGCCATGCAAATAAGTAAATACTTAGTAAATCAGATAGATCAATATCTGCAAAATAGGTTCATAGAGGTCAAAACCCTAGAAAGGAAAGCCATATTTCAGGTATTCGGAGGGGTGCCGCAGGGATCTGTCCTTGGCCCAACCTTATGGAATATTTTCTATGATAAAATCTTCAGGCTGAACTACCCCGAAGGGGTATCGATAGTAGGATACGCGGATGACATCGCAATATTAGTAGAAGACAGAGATATTAATGAGCTGGAGAACAAGGCAAACCAAGTGCTTAGAACAATAGATGAATGGATGGAGGATAACAAATTAGAAATAGCTCCTAATAAATCCTGTTGCCTGGTCCTCTCGGGTAGAAGACCATTAAGAAGTGTGAATCTAAATATCAGAGGACAGAGAATTGATAAAGTAAAAGAAACAAAATACTTGGGGGTACTTCTGGACAAAAGTTTAAGGTTCAGCAAGCATATTGATATGATTTGTGGGAGAGTTACTCCTGCTGTAAAGGGATTAAGAGGATTATTTCAAAACCACAGCACACCTAAAATGGTTATTCGAAGATTGATAACCGCGGCTATCACTTCGGCGGTACTGTATGTAGCTCCCATATGGGGGGCGGCAATGAACATACAGCGAAATAAAAAGAAGTTGAGAAGTGTCCATAGACTGGCATTGCTGCGTGTAGCTGCTAGTTACTGTACGGTATCGTATTACGCGCTGTGCGTACTGACCGGGGTCCTACCCATAGACCTTCAGATAAAAGCCAGAACCCTCAGACACAGCGGTATGTCGAAAGAAGAGATGGAAGGGATTATAAAACAAGAATGGCAAGAAGAGTGGGCAGGGTCCAGAGTGGGAGAATGGACCAGACGCCTAATCCCTAATATTAAAACCTGGAATAACAATAGACTCGGAGATGTCAATTTTTACATGACACAATTACTGTCGGGGCACGGCTCTTTCGGTCAGTATCTGTATAGGATCGGGAAGAGAGCCACCCCGCAGTGCATCTATTGTCCAGAGAACGACGATGCCGAACATACGTTGTTCATATGTCCAAGATGGGCCGTTAACAGAGGTCAAATAGTAATTAATGGTCTTACACCAGAAAATCTCATAAACTGGTTGGGGTACAACAATGAGAACTGGGAATGGTACCGCAGGTTTGCCGGGGAGGTCCTGCGGGCCAAAGAGGATGAAGACAGAAGAATGGGAGTATAAACAGTAGGGTAAGGCGGACAGTCACTCCATGGAGGGCCTGGAGTGAACTCCAGGGGAGTTTGAGTTTGGGTTAAAATAAAAGACCAAGTCCCGGTCGGCGGGGTCGTCCCTGCGGGAGCCTAGGCTCTTTGTGGGGTCGGCGCTGTCTATTAGAGGCCAAAGGCGTAAAGACCGAGTCCCGGTTCCCTGCTGAGGCGCTGGGGGACGGCATAGCCGGACCTTGGCTCTAAAGCGGGGGATTAGAGGCAGGCAATGTAAAACAAAAGATCCGAGACCGGGGAGGCCAACCTGCCGTGCCGGACGTATGGCCGGCGGGTGGGGGGACGCCTCCTTTGAGAGTAAAAGGACACTCTCCCCGACTGAGTATACTTAATTGGATATCCGGTCGGGGAGAGTAGAAAAAAAAAAAAAAAAAATGGCGTTCAAGGGAAAAGAAATGGTTAGGAGTAAGATAATTTTATTTTTTCAATGATATAGATAACAAGTTGAATAAATTTTAAGAAGTGTGTAGAACTATTTGTAAGAATCTCAGAAATAAGACTTGCACTGAAAGCCTGTTAAAAGTTTATAAATTAATTTTACTTTTTGGAAGGGAAGCCTCAGTGATGAAATCTCAAGAATACAGTAGGATCCAAGGAGGAGAGATGGATTTTTTGAGAAGATTGAAGGGATTAAGTCATATGGATAGAATAAAAAATTAAGATTATAGGACAGATTTGAATACTTTCTCCATTAATGAAATGATTAATTTATATAGGAGTAAATGGACAGATCACTTGAATCGTATAGAAGAAGATTGAATCCCAAAACGAGCTCTTGTTTATGCTCCTTGAGGAAGACTTGATAAAGGCAAACCAAGGAAAAGATAGTCAGAACAGGTCAGTGACCTAACCCATGCAAGAAATGATGAAAAATCAAAAAACTTTATTCAGTTCAGGTCAATACGAGTATATTCTTTTCGTGATATTTGTGTAATATAATTGAAAAGATTCAGTTTTTTATTTTCCCCACCTCATAACAAAATTAAATGCAAAAGTATTTATACATTACAAATTGGTATAATGCTATGAGTTTATTTTTTACATGCACATACAATGCATAATATTTAATACATCGATTAATATATCAACACACATAATAAAACAGTGGAACTACTTTTCTTGTCAAAATATTATTAAATAAGAATAGAAATAGGATCTTCTCACAGTAACAAGTGACTTTATCAAATTTCTTAAAATTGGTTTTTGTAATTATAAAAAATAAAATATTGTTAGTTATAATTTAAATGAATTTTAAGGTAATATTTAATAAAAAATATTTTACTTTGTGTCTTTTCTTTCTATTTAGGTTGAAGAATTGCAATGATCTTGAGAATGCTTTCAGTGTCAATCGCATTTATCTTGAAGACAGAACAAATAATGTAGTTCCTGAACTACGAGTAAGCCTAATTTGCTGCACAGCAACATCTCCTTTTTTCTAGCTATTATATGTTTAACTTCCCATTGTAGGAAAATAATAATAACAAAAAGAAACGCTACTCATAAATCTTGCTATTGGTGTAATAATATTCAGATTAAATGATATTAACAAATAAAATAATGTTATCAGGGAATATTCTTTCTATAAAAAAAAGAGATTGATTACAATACTTTTATTAATTTTATTATAAGAAATGACAGAGGAATTCCTCTGATGAGATTTTGAAATTACAGTTTTAAGGAGTTATATATAGAAAATTAAATAATCAGATTACAAATTTACAATCCTTATAAAATAAATAATTTTTTAAATTTGTAATTTAATATGTTTTTAAAATAATTATTTCTTATTATCACGTTTTATATTTTAATTTAATGATAATTTAATATATATTACAACTGCACACCAAATTACCATTTTAACAAAAGTTATTTTTTTAATTTTAATTATATATATACACTTCCTCTTTGAATCATGAGGCCTTGCCGGTGGTGAGGGGGCTTGAGTGCTCAGTGATACAGAGTAGCTGGACTGAAGGTGCAACCATATTGGAGAGGTATCTGTTGAGAGCCAGACTAAGGAATGATTCCTGAAAGAGGGCAGCAGCTCTTTCAGTAGTTGTTAAGGGCGTAGGTCAGGACGTCTTAAACAGCCATGTTAACACGAGTCAATCTTCTGAGTACTGCGCAGCTGAAAGCAATGGAAAACTGCAGCTGCTTTTTTCCAAGAAAATGTAGCTTTCTGCATTTTCATACAACAAAGATGGAGGTGCTTTCCTTGGTAAAATATTCCGAAGGTAAACTAGTCCTCTGTTCAGATCTCCTCATTCAGAATGTTCGGATATGCTCCTCATTTGTTAAAATGTTTTGGATAATAAATAATTATTAATTATCTTTAATAAAAATAGTATTATTACATTATTTATTTTATATATAACCAGAAAACAGTTAAGCTGCCAGATATTATCTGAAAATGTATATATTTACAGGAAGGGTACTACTGACTCAGTTATATAAGGCATATATCAAATATAAGGGTTAATAATTTGCCCATTTGAATAAAAAGTGATAACACTTTTGATAAAATGTAATTGTAAATAGTAAATCACTCATCCATGCATAGTGACTTTGCTGGTAGCTATCAGGAATTTTGTCAGCTGTGTTTTGTGTGCTTTCCTGTGCCAATGGGCAATAATAAAAATGACAAGCAAAAGTAATAGCAGTTAGTGAACATTGACTAATTTGTTCTGCATATTTGTAAAAAAGGGACCACGTCTTAATACACTTGAACATTATGAAAAATAAAAAAACATCGATATGTTAAATGGACAGACACAATTTAGAACCACATTTTGACCTCATTTTTTACCACATTCTAGATATTTGTATGCCAAATTTCAAAATCTGCCACCAATAACATCAGCTGATATCAGGTTAAGAATAGTAGCACAATCACTGAAGTTACATAAAATGTTTTATTGTAAGATTTGGTTCAGTTTGCCATTACAAAAATAAATATTTTTTAATAATCGTCATCTCCAACCATCATGGACAAAAACATTGCAAATATAATTATTATAAAATAAATACAGTATTAAAATTTTAATTGTATATTATTGATGTAAAATAAAAAATAAATAATTGTTTTACAGAACTGGCAGCTGCCACTGGGGCGCAGATTTCGAGCTTTGAAGTTGTGGTTCACTTTAAGATTATATGGTTTGAAAGGGCTACAGGATCATATTAGAAATCATGTGAAAATGGCTAAATACTTTGAACAGTTGGTTAAAGAAGATACAAGATTTGAAATTATTACTCCTGCAATTATGGGACTCGTTTGTTTCAGACTTAAGGTACTTAAATATAAAATAATTAGTTTATATTGCTTTTGGTCAAATTACTTACAAATTTATTACTGATCAAGTGTTTATGTACTACTCGTAACTGAGAATATAAAGAACCACAATAAATAAAATAAAAGAATGTCAGTTGTCATACCTTCAACAATTTTCATTAGTTCTGGGAGTATTTGATGTCAAGATTTAATTTAGGATTTTGTAATTTTAGCAAGATATAACATGTCTATGTAAGCCTGGTTCAAGGTATGAAATAAGCTATATTCATAAGAAAATTGATGTCCATGTTACATAATCAATAGGTATTTGTGGGTAAGAGTACATTCACACCCACGTGGTGAGTCATAATAACCATGATTATGTGTGTCATATGCGTTAATTATTAAGATTGAAGATGACACAAGACTCAAGTTATTCCTGAAATTGATGTAGCAAATTTCAAAAGATAACAAACATTATACATTAAATTTGGTCTAAGGTTAAATACTGGAAATGAGTTAAAATAATTTTTTTTATAAACTTGACACATTAAAAAACAGTATATTTAAAAAAAGTTCACAAAAGAGCAAATTATCATCTGCTGCATACTAACTATTAAACTGCTACAATTTACAAAACAAATATTTACCCCTGAACATCACAAATCTGTGGCTCATACCTTGATTTAGATTTAGAAGTAAGAGATCTGGATTTACTTTATAAGTGTCTCTAACAGAAGATTGGCATTTTTTCCGCTCCTGGATAAAAATGAGCTCTAGAACAGCCATACAATCAGTTTCCATTCCATTAGATTCCAATAATGTGTTCTCCAATAATGCCTGCCCTGTAGGCTTCTAGAAGGATGCTGTTGCAGGGTATGGAAGGTGTTTAGAAAAAGGCAGGATGGTGGTGGCTGACAGAATTATCATGTATGCAAACAAGGAAGAAGGAATAAAGGATAAGGAAAAAGGAAGGTTACAACAAGGAAATATTCAACCTTCAGAGAGACTTACGCTGATTAGAAATCAGTGAAAGTATATATATATTTAATTAAAAATGTTTTTTGGTAATACTTTATGTATAGGATAAAGTATTTCTTTATTTTAACAAAAACCTTGATAAAACAAAAATAAATTCATAAAGAAATATTAAGTACTGTTGCAGGAGATAGGTTTTTCAAATTAAATCTCAAAACACATTTTGATGGAGAAGTTTATGTATATCATTTATTCACCAGGGATATAATTTAACATATATTTTCAAGAAATAAATATTAAAGTAAAACTTTTAAAGGAAACATTTCTTTTTGTAATATCAGCTGATAATTTTTGTCCTGTTAACATATAGGAAAAGATGCTACTCAAAGGAACACTAAATAAATGATCTAGTTTGCTGTTTTAATTTAACATGATGAGAAAAAATATTCATAGTTTTATGTTAAAGTACATTTTAAATACTTCACAGAACATAGAAGAATCAAATAAATTTAAACCAACACTCCTGAAGAACTAATTATTAGTTTTGTATGTCATAAAGACTACTTAGAAAAATGATACATATATATATTGTTTGTATTCAATGAAATACAAGATAAAGAACATTTAATTTTTTGTTTGGCTTTCCCTCATATTTAGTCCTCAGTAATGATAAGTCTTTTGAAATTACTTAAAATTATCTAGTTTGATATTAATATTGCCCTAACTTGATGTATATTATCATGGATAGCTTCATGCATTTTCAGGTCAAAATTTTATGTAACAATCACATGTATATACCAAATGTAGCTGTCAGTGAATGTAGTGATATAGAAACATGTCTACTTGCGTCTTCTTGTTTCATTCTTAGCATATGTGTAACAGCATTTCAATAAATTCATTTTAGTAACTTTTTATCAATTATAACATGATGTGTCATTATATGAAATGATTTTCTCTGTTGTGTATGACAAAATAAGACCACAATTTTCATGATTTATTCTCCCATTCAATCTACTATTGTTCAATTTAGTCATCCTTTCAGCACACACAAAAGCTTGTATGATTCTATCACAAATACCTTTAACCTTCAGTTGGTGAGGTGATGTTTCACCAACACATAAGGTGAGGTGACATCATTTTGACACCCCTTAATTTTTTGTTACTTTTTATGTCATTTTTAAGTAAATTTTTAATTTTAGTTATTGTTAAGCAAATAAAGGTTTTTAAAACACCTTTAATAATTTAGATCACTTTTTATTACAGTAAAAAACTTTAAAATAAGAAATAGAAAAACAGTTTATTCCATACTTCAATTTCACTTTCATTTCAAATATTACACCTGTTACCATTTCATAATATATTATGTACTGCAACTCGGACATTTCTTCTTCGTTCTACTTTAGACCATCTAAAATTGTTTTTACTCAGATAAACATTTTCATTTACTTCCCCATGTTTACAATCCCTTCATTTTCACCACCTCCTGAAACTTTGACCTCAGAATCTAAATCATGTACATCGACAATATAGTCATTCCAGTCAACAGCCTTTTCCTCATTTCCTACAGCAACCACCTCTCGATTTCCATATGTAGCCCATTCTTGATTACCATTTGCACCTTGTTCCCTATTTTGACGTATAAGTGGTCCATCACTGTCCGAATTCTCACTTTCCCATCCATCCAGTTCACAAATTGCTTCTACAAAATTCTGATCATTCACGTTTCTTTTATACTGGAAAAAATTAATACGATTTGCTTATAAAATTGAAACAACTGGATGCAAAGAAATTTATATTTAATAAAAAATCCGCATTATTTGACCATTTTATGAAAAGAAATTGTACTTATATAAATGGAGAGCACATGTCAGTTTGATGTCGGACACTTGAATGAGAAAATAGGGACACTATAAAAACTCTCAGTGCACGGCAATCTAACTACAATTAAAAAAGAACCAGTGAAGCATGTTTCATTATGTGGGGGTTATCATGTAGCGACGCGCGCCATCATTTTGACGTCACTTCACCAGTTGAAGGTTAATACTACACATATATCTACAATATTTTAGCATCCCTGTCGCAGTTAATTATATTTCCCATTTTTTTTTTTTTTTTTAACCTTCGGCACCACTGTTAGGTGTTGCTTCACAGGATGAGATGGATGACAATTTTTGTAACATGTGAAAAATGCCATACCTGTCCAGGATTCAAACCCATGACTTCCAGATGAAAGGCCAAGATGCTACCACTCATGCCAGGGAAGCTGGCTTGTATTTCCCATATAGGCAGGTGATCTGTCCCCTGGAAGAATAATAATGATAAATAAAAATTAAAGCTTATTCAAATTATAAAAAACTATCAGTATATTGTAATTTCGAACAGTTTCATAAGTATAGAACTCGCTAATCGACTTTTAGAGTTCCCATCACAGCTTTGCTCATGAAATACATAATCATAATTACAAACACAGACTAAATTACAATGTTACCAAATCTTATAAAGATTGATTCACTAATGGTAACACAAAATGGCAAAAATGTAAAAAAATTTGTTTTTTTACCCATTAAAACATTAAAATTCAAAAAAATCAAAAAATGATTTTTAGATATTTATCTGAACAATATTTGCAAGCCCAAATTGAATGAATATTTTATTTAGTCCAAAATTAAGAAAATTTGTAACAATTGTTTGAAATTTTTTTACCTTTCTTCACCATGTTCAAGATTGAATTTAAAAAAATCTAGAAGTTGATTTTTAAATATTTCCATGAAGATTACCACATACCAAAAATTAAGTTCATATCTTTATTTGCTACAAATTCAAAAGATAGTAAATTTCATTGTTATTCCATTTTATCCCTTTAAACCTGGAATTTAAAAAAAATCCTTTCTTATTGTGCACTTACATTGTAGGATGTGTACACAAAATTTCATAACTTTCTCTTCAATAGTTTTTGCTGGGTGTTGATTATGAATCATATATATATATATTTGTGTGTGTGTGTGTTGTTTTTTTAAATATTTGTCAATGGTAATCCTAAGAAATTTTCAGATTTCATTATAAAACTTCTTAAGCCCATTATCTAACTCCAATTGCTTTTAAGACACTGAATGCACCTCACACTAATTAATATTAAACTTTATATAGCACTGGTTTTAGCTAAAGTTAAATAACATCAGTGGACTAACAAAGAAAAAGACTGTTCATTAGAGTGTAAGTTATATATGTTAGTAACATGTATGAATAACTTTTTGTGAATAGTGTTACAATACTGTCTTTTGCAGTCATCTGACTATTACTTACTCATATATACTAAAGATGTTTTTTAATTATCATAAATACTAATAAGGTCCTTTTCTTTTCTTTTCATTTTCTACCTTAACTGTTTTTTTATTTTTTATTTATTTTTTTATGAATATCATTCCATTGATACTATATTTACAGAAAGAGGAAAAAAGATTTTATGAAGTGATTTATTATTATTATATTGTACGATAATATTTTCATTGAATATGATAAAATTATAGTACTTTGTCTTAATTGTAATATTTTTTTGTCTTCAGTCATTTGACTGGTTTGATGCAGCTCTCCAAGATTCCCTATCTAGTGCTAGTCGTTTCATTTCGGTATACCCCCTACATCCTACATCCCTAACAATTTGTTTTACATATTCCAAACGTGGCCTGCCTACACAATTTTTTCCTTCTACCTGTCCTTCCAATATTAAAGCGACTATTCCAGGATGCCTTAGTATGTGGCCTAGAAGTCTGTCTCTTCTTTTAACTATATTTTTCCAAATGCTTCTTTCTTCATCTATTTGCTGCAATACCTCTTCATTTGTCACTTTATCGACCCATCTGATTTTTAACATTCTCCTATAGCACCACATTTCAAAAGCTTCTAATCTTTTCTTCTCAGGTACTCCGATCGTCCAAGTTTCACTTCCATATAAAGCGACACTCCAAACATATACTTTCAAAAATCTTTTCCTGACATTTAAATTAATTTTTGATGTAAACAAATTATATTTCTAACTGAAGGCTCATTTTGCCTGTGCTATTCGGCATTTTATATCGCTCCTGCTTCGTCCTTCTTTAGTAATTCTACTTCCCAAACAACAAAATTCTTCTACCTTCATAATCTTTACTCCTCCTATTTTCACATTCAGTGGTCCATCTTTGTTATTTCTTCTACATTTCATAACTTTTGTTTTGTTCCTGTTTATTTTTATGCAGTAGTTCTTGCATAAGAACTACTTGCCATTCATTGTTTCTTCTGAATCCTTTTTACTCTCAGCTAGAATTACTATATCAACAGCAAATCGTATCATCTTTATCTTTCCACCTTGTACTGTTACTCGAAATCTAAATTGTTCTTTAAGATCATTAACTGCTAGTTCCATGTAAAGATTAAAAAGTATTGGGAAAGGGAAAATCCTTGTCGGACTCCCTTTCTTATTGTGGCTGAATTGTTATGTTTTTCAATTATTACTATTGCTGTTTGGTTCCTATAATAAAACTTTAAAAAAATTATTATTGCAATTGTAGATGAACCATAGAAATGTGATAATTTCCTGTTCAGAAATATGGTGTTATCAACACCTGGAAAATATATTTTCCTGCATTTTTATTTTCATTGTTTATTATATGTATATCAGAGTATTACAAAAAAATTTCATTCAGAAAGCTATAACTCCATTGGTAGACCTAATTAGCCCACCTATTGGTTAACTCATCATTGCAAATCAGCTGATTTCAAAGTTGAGAGTTTTAAGATTCAAATCCTAGTAAAGGCAATTACTTTTATACGGAGTTGAATACTAGATTGTGGATATTGGTGTTCTTCAGTGGTTGGGATTCAATTAACCACACATCTCAAGAATTGTTGACCCGAGACTGTACAAGACTACACTTCATTTACATTCACACATATCATCCTTATTCATTCTCTAAAGTAATACCTTATGGTGGTTCCAGACCCTAAACAGAAAAATAGAGAAGTGCATTAGTTATATTGGGAATTTCACAGATGGAAAAATAAATTATATGTAGTGTAATTACATCCATAATTTAATTATAACATGATGATTCTGACCAAACTTCTAGCTGATTCGTGTATACATTATCCTTGATTGTGCTTCTAAATGAGAATTTTTTAAACCTTTATTTTAATATGTAAGCAAATATTTCTCCTTCAAAATGATTTTATTCTGTATTGATTTTATTTATTTTACTTTTTCTTCACATTACACTTATGTCTGACCCATTGTAATTAGTCAGGCAAAAGCGTTCTCTATGCTTCCTCCATTTCCTCCCCTATATTACCTTTTTTACTTCCAACTCTATATGAAAGGATATGCATGAAGATCTAGAATAAATATCTCCCACATTTTTATTCACCCATCTTATTCATGATTTCTTCATAGTCTCTTCTCATTTTAGTTCTTTTAGTACTCTTCTTTATTTTCTCATTCTTATAAAAATCTGAAACCATGACTTTGCTCTCCCACCCTATCCTACTCATTTTCTATGTTTGTATGATCACTCAATATCTCTTTGCCCTGCAGATGATGCTTCTATATATCATTAACATCACTTGTAATTTACTTTCCACCTGCCTTTTTGTAACTGAATTCTCTACAACATGTATTAGAATAGGTGTCGTTATACTTTATAGGTGTCGTATTATGCAACTGTTCTATAATTTTTACACTTACCATACCTCTTGAAAGTGCATATGAAAATCACATACTATCTTTCTACTGACAGATAAACTAAAGTTATAGTAACAATTTAGATTAGATTTTATGCATTTAAAATTTATATATATATTGATAAATTGAAAAAATTACTTAGGCATTGAACAAATTTAATAAAATTATAAACATTTTAATGAACATCATGATTTCAGGTAGACCTGGTTGTAAGATAAGGAGAAGGAATGAGAATTGGCAAACAAATATAAACATGAGATACATGCTACACTGAATAATCAGAATGGAAGTAGAAAATTTACTTTACCACCTTCTCATATTTGGATCAATTTTATATCAAGAAATTATTATTTTCATGGATTAATATCGTAACCATTTTTCATTTATTTATTTTTCACTTTGTAATGTTGCTCTGATCAAAGTTTTATGATGGTTTCCCTTGATTCTTTCAAGTAATTTTTTTTACCAGTTCAGTTCCATCTATTACCTATGATAGTTCATTCAGTTGTGATCTATATAATATACATTATGTACAAATCATAATAAAATATTAGTTCATTTTTTCATATTTTTATTTTTTTGCCAATAGCTGCTTTGTTTCTCTTTTTCTGATTTGTAACTTTAAAGATTTATAATACTTCTTCATAACCTTTACTGATATGTATCTTCAGTCCTTCATTATATTCTTAGACAATCTTCAATAATCAGTTTTTATAAGTTAGTTTTTATAAAACTGTATATCTAATATTGTTTGGTTATCGTACTTTTTATCCACAACTATTTATATTTTAATTACTGTACTTATTGAAATGATTGCTTTATTATTTTTACAGGGAGAAAACAGCTTAAATCGTGAATTATTGGATAAAATCATTTTAAGCCGTCAACTGTTCCTTGTGCCTGCTACGCTAAATGGTGTCATGTTGGTTTTGAGATTTGCAGTCACCAGTGCCCAAACAAATAAGAAAGATATTGAATATTCCTGGGATTTAATAAAAACTTTAGCATCCACAATTACCTTAGAAAAAGAATTTATAGTTAAGAGTACTAAAAATGAAAATGATATTTCAAATATAACAGATTTGTGTTCTAGAGAAAAAATCCAGCAAGAGTGCTTAAAATACACACAAGGATAAATAAATATTTTATTTTGAAATCATATAATGTAGACCAAGTTTTATTATTCATATACAAAAAATAAGTTATTTAGGCAAACTTAAACTTTTTGAGTATAGTACCCATATAGTCTGAGAAATATTCATCTACTAGTTTTACAATTAAGAGTAAAGGGTAAAAAAAAATTACGAAAAAACTAAATTTGTGCATTTATAAGACAGTTAAATAATGTAATCACAAAAGTTAGTTATCTTTCACATTAGTACTGCTATTGCATATGTTTTCATAGATTTGTCTTGTTCTATACCTAAATAGATCCTGTATATTCAAAGGTTACATGAATTTATTTCAGCAGGTATTTTTGTGACAAAAACACTGGAAGCTCTATTTTTAATTATGTTAATAAATATGTTCAGGATTAAAAATAAAATATTTTATACATAAAAAATTGTTTTTTGTTTATTTTCAATATAATTAAAAACACATGAATAAATAAATATAACTACTTTTATTAACACTGTTAACAAAATTAGTAAGAAATTTCTAAGGATAAATAGAATTTGATGTTATACAATACAAATTTTAAAGGTATCTGAGAATTTGATGTTTTTCATTAAAATAACTTTATATTTCCATCACTAAAGCTTTGTTTATAATTATAAATCTAATGCCTTTGTACAGAAGGGTGAAATTAAACAAAAAAGAATTTGATTTATTAATGACAAATTTTAATAGTGGACATTTAATGAATTCCAAATATAAGCTTACTTTTTGGAATGGAATGGAATGCAAAGTTGGCAGGAGTCTATTACTCCCTACTTTATCGCAGAACCTGGACAGAGTCCCTTGCTGCTGGATCATTCTAATCGGGCTTGTTTTTAAAAGGGTTATTTTTTAATCTCGGATCTAATTTTTCAAGTTTTGTCTATTATTATTTTAGTGAATTTAAGACGGATTTAATTGCATTCCAATCCGTTGTTAAACCAGCGTTATCGAACCCATTTCATGGGCCGACCGCGGAAGGCTAGGCTTATAAAGCCTGTCCTCCCGACGTAATTCCCCTTCAGACCGTCCACTGAAGTCCTTTCGGTGCTAACTCTTTAATAGGCTAGCAGGAATACGCCACAACGGGGCACTAGCTATAAGGAGGGAGCAATGCGTCCCCTTTTCCGGAGGAGTCGCAATTGCTGGGATATTTTGTCTTACTGTAAGTTTTTTTTAAAATTTAGACCGCGTTTTTGTTTTATGCGCGACTTACCGTGTTTGACGTCTTCAAACTATATAACTCGCGAAAACTTTTCACTCGCGACCCCGGAAACGCGTCTGACGCACTATTCCGTTTATGGCTCATGCGATATGGAGGCCCCTAAGCCTGGTTTGTCGATTTTCGGCTACCGCACCGCACCATCACGGTGGTTCGTCCAGTACGGCGTGAGGCCGCTTCCTTACAACTGTCGGAGTTGGGTCCTCTCGGCAGATGTCCCGAAGATGACTGTGTTCGGACACAGCCGCTCTCCCGAACAGTCTGCGCGCCTGCGCCACCCCCAAAACGGACACGGATTGAAATCTCGCATCAGATCGGAGAGTGGCGTTCCTGACGAACCACGGAGCTCCAAAGATCGTCCGCAACGCGATGTTTTGGACGGCCTCGATCTTCTTTTGAAGCGAGGAGCTCAACACTGCCCCCCATGCCGGGTAAGCATATGTTAGAATCGGCAGTACGTACAGCCGAAAAATGAGGAGCTTAGTTGCCAGTGGGTACGGGCTGGCACTGTTCAGCACTGGGTATAGCGAGGCTCTGGCGGCCTTAGCCCTCCGGGTCGCATAATTTACATGTTCGCCGAAGGTAAGCCGCCTGTCCAACACCACCCCCAGGTACTTAACTGTTTTCTCAAAAGGGATTTTCTCCCCTGAGATTTCCAGCTCTCTGGTCGGTTTTCGTGTCTTGCATGTGAACATCACGGCCACCGATTTTTCACCGTTGACCCTGATTCTCCACATGTCGAGCCACGGTTCCACTAAGTCCAGCTGCCTTTGGAGCCTCCGGACCGCGTAATCCACATTTGCGGATTCGTAGAAATATGCCGTGTCGTCTGCGTAAAGGGCCGTTTTGACCCCTTCCGACAGCGGCATATCGTTCACGTACAAAGTGTACAAGAACGGGGAAAGTACTGCTCCTTGGGGAACCCCAGCGGCTATTTCTCTGGTAGAGGAAATCGTTTCCCCTACGCGCACGACAAAATGTCGGTCTAGCAGATATGACCGCATCAGTCTGACATAGCGGTACGGGATCGCCGATCGCGCTAGCTTATAAAGCAGCCCGCTATGCCAAACTTTGTCAAAGGACTTGGCCACATCCAGAAAAACGGCTGCAGTCACCCGTTTCCTGTTCAGGCCTCCGACAAGGTCGTCTATTATTTTTACCAGTTGGAGGGTGGTTGAGTGACCCTCCCTGAACCCAAATTGCTCGGGCCGCACTTCTCCCTCCATGTATCGCCTCAGTTTTTCGAGAAAAATCCTCTCGAACAACTTAGACAATACCGGTAACAGGGAGATTGGCCTATAATTCCGTGGGAAAAGTAAACTTTTCCCCGGTTTGGGTAAACATACGACTTTGGCCGTTTTCCAACAATTCGGGAAATATCCAACGTACAAAATGGACGTGAATATCACCGAAATTGCTGTAATCACGGAGGCCGGTATGTTCCGGAATGCACGGGCGCTGATCCCGTCGACACCCGGGGCCTTGTCGGGGCTTGTGGCCTTAATGGCTGCGGAAACTTCCGCTTCAGTGACTTGGTCAATCTCTAGAGGGGCGTCCTCCACCTGTGAGAAATAATCTTCAAGAAAGGATTCCACCTCGGTTGTGTGCTCGTCGTTCGGGGAGGGAGGGGGGTTTGGAGTGAACTGCTCTTCCAAGGTATCGGCGAATACCTCGGCCCTCTCCGCCTCCGAGTATGCAAGAAAACCTCGCTGCCCCACAACCGGATGGCGAGGCTTCTTCCCTTCTCGCAGTCTCCTGTTCAACCTGAACACCGAGGAGATGTCGTCAGAGACCGAGGCGAGGTATTCGTTCCACGAATCCTCTCGATGGCTTGTCAGCAGTTGTTTTACCCTGTCCGTTTGATTATAAAAGGCCCGCTTATCAGCGGGGGACAGGGTGATTCGATATCTCCTCCTCAGTCGTCGTTTCTCCGTTATGGCTTCGGAGATATGAGGAGGGAGGTCGTTTCGAACAACTGCTCGAGTTTTGGCCGATGAGCTGCCTGCCAGGGCCTCGGTCATTGACGACGTGACGCGCCCGACAGTGTCGTCGATTTCCTCCGGGGTGTTCAGGAGCTCAGGATTTACCGGCCTGTACTCCCGCTGGAGGGTCTCGTAGAACCTTTTCCAGTTGACTGACCTTCGGGGTATAGGCGGGGGATCTCGGCCACCCCCTGCCTGACCTAGTTCCAACAGGACAGGGGAATGGTCCGAGCTGAGGTCTTCTATCGTTTCAATCATGAATGGGAGGGTACCCCCCTTCATGACTGCGATATCCAGCACGTCAGGCCTAGATCTGCCTGAGCGATGCACGAACGTGGGCACCTCAGGGCCTACGACGACCAAGCGGCGGGCTCTCGCCCTTTCGTACAGCAATCTGCCATTCGGATTTGTCAGAATGCTGTTCCATGACACGTGTTTGGCATTGAGGTCGCCCATGAGTATCACGGGCCCATCCCAATTTTCCAGCACGGCATCCAGATCTGCGCCGGTTACCGCGTCGTTCGGCTTGCTATAAGCCGAAACCAGCCGATACACCGTGCCCAGATGCTCCACATGCACACACGTTTGCTCCATCACGTTTGTATGAAGAACAACGCGCGTATGCATGTGGCGTCTGTGGACTAAAACCGCAGTTCCACCAGAGGTGCGAGATCCGGGTCGAACTGGCCTATCCGTCCTATATGTAAAATAGTTCCGAAGGGTCAGTTGCTTGTTTGGGTTCAAGCACGTCTCAGACAACAGTATCACGTCTATCAGTAGATCCTCGGCCAGACGGCATAGTTCCTCCGTCCGGCCTACTACTGAGTTGGCGTTCCACTGCAAGAGTCTGAGGGTGGGCCTAACCATACCTGGACAGTACAGCCATGAGGCACTCTATTAAGGACTGAATACAGTCCTTGAGAGATTTTGCCTGGAGCAGGCGTGGCAAAACCATCATGATATCTGGCAGGATATCCTTCACTGTCATCTGCGACAGGAAGTCCATGCCATTGGTCTCCAACGGGGTAGCCGGTTTCGGATTGCCGCTGGGGGTGCCTTTTGGCGCGGCCGCCCTTTTGGTGGGGCACGGGGCCACAGTGTTTTTAACAGCCTGCTTGGCCTTCCCAGCCGGAGCAGGCTTTGCCTTTCCCGTCGAGGAAGGCTTGGCCTTCTTCGCCGGGGCCGGCTTTGCCTTTCCCGTCGAGGAAGGCTTGGCCTTCTTCGCCGGGGCCGGCTTTGTCGCCGCCTTTTGTTTCACCACCTTCTTGGTGGTTGCCGCCGGTTTTGGCTTGGCGGGTGTTGGGGAGGTTACCTCCCCTTTTTTCACGACCGCTTTGGCCACAGGTGCCGGCACCTCCGGTTTGGGGACTGTTTTTCCCCCACCGGCAACACGGGCCCAGCTGCGGCCGTCCAAAGTCGCGGGCTTTTTAAGTCCCTTGACTTTGTTTGTCTGCTCCTTATAATAGGGGCAGCCCCTGTAATTGGCCGGATGTGGCCCCTTACAGTTGACGCATGAGGCTGGTTCCTCACGCGGCTTGACGCAGGCAGAAGTGTCGTGGTTTCCACCACACTTTACGCATTGCTGGGCCCTCTGGCAGTAATTGGACGAGTGTCCAAATTTCTGGCATCTGTGGCACTGGGGTGGCCCCCCTCGTGACACAAATGCAGTCACTGCGACCTTGCAGTAAAAAATACTGCCAAGGTCATAAATGGCCCGGGCCAAAGGGGTCCTCTTAAGGGCCACTAGGCAGGTCGGGGTTTCCCGACCGTCCCTTGTGAGGAGCTTCTTAACCGAAACCACCTCATAGCCAAGGGAGGTCAGTTCCTCCCTTACTTCCTCCGGGGCAGCCCCATAGGGGATCCCCCGTATAACCACCTTCAGCTCCCTGTCCTTCGGGAGCTGAAAGGAGTGAAAGGCGATTCCCTTCGAGTGCAGAAAACTCTGTACCGCCCGGTAATCCGCCTCGCTGCCCAGCTGCAGCCTTATCGAGAGCCCGGTGCTTTTAGCCACCAGGCGCCCCCCAATCCTCGACTTTATGTCCCTCGCCAATGCTGGCCACTCTTTCGGGCAGTCCAGCATTATCGGCGGGATTTTCTCCCGCCTGACGGTAGCAGGCTGTGATGGGGCCCCATCATCAGCCTGCGAGTTGGCAGCTGCTGCAGCCTTGCTGCAGCCCGCTACGGGCTCCGCCTCCATAGGAGGCGCGGAGTCCCGGCGTTTCTGGCGCTTCCTAGCGCCAGACCCGCTTTCCTCTCCACCGTCGGACAGTTCCGTGGTGGGAGAACGGGGTGGAGGAGGCCTTATTTTTCCTTCCATTGAGGAAAATAAGGAAGAAAAATTTAAAAATTAAAATTAAACTTAATTTACACTTCTTAATCTACACTTGCTGTAAAATAAAATCACTGACAAGAAAATCAATTAAAAAATAAAATTATTTTAAAAGTAGCACAATAGTCCTATAATAATAGGCTATTTACTTAATGTATTCACAATGACTACCCTTACTTTTTCAAATTCAGTCTGTGTAAACACTGTATATCTCATTTTTGGGAAAATCTTAAACTTGCAATCATACTTTAACAAATCAAAAGAGTAGAGAAGTATTTGGATACTATTGTTACTACTACGTCCTACGTCACTGTTGTGTTTACTGTTCAGATTAATGTAAATATTAAAATAACCCATTCACATGTTTATGAGCAATTTCTCTGAAAATAGAGGCTGAATAGTTATTATAGAGAAATGCAAATTGCCTTTATAGAGGTTGATGAGACATTAAAGTAAGGGGAAGATCTCCCAAACAAAAAAAAAAAAAAAAATCCAGCTAGTTCTGGTTAACTGGTTTATAAAATCAACAACTGTTTTAGAAACTGTATTGATTGCTTAAATTGTGTATCCATACATCATATTATAGAAATTTTATGTAAAAAATATCATAAATATTGTATGCAAAAATATCTAAAATAATAAAGGTGAATATGATAGGTGAAAAAATAGTTTTTGCCACTTTTAATAAATTCATTTTATCTAATTAACTGTAAAATCAACTGATAATTTTATTTAAAATTAAATATACCTGAATATTTCTCTACTCTCATTTATCACCTGGTAAAAAATAGAACTCAAATAGTTTCCAAATAATAAAAAATTATTATTTTATTGTACTAATTTTATTTATAACTCCTCTCAAACACTGAACGTCACTATTGTGTCATGTAGTTATTATTTTCATGTACTAATATTAATACAACCACTTTTATTTTTTATTAATTAATAACTTTATAATTCTTAGCTGATCAAAATTCTCCTTTGGTCATCCTTAATCTTCTTTAGTATATGCTGGAATGACTGCTTTTATTAGCCATGGAATTTAGCAAGGGTATTTGTTCTTGAAGTATTCAATAATTGTAATACAAGGGATCTTCAATAATTAACGAAGACAGACTGATGTAGAGAAAAAACTATTCATTCAATGAC
This sequence comes from Lycorma delicatula, assembly GCF_047948215.1. Classification (NCBI taxonomy): domain Eukaryota; kingdom Metazoa; phylum Arthropoda; class Insecta; order Hemiptera; family Fulgoridae; genus Lycorma; species Lycorma delicatula. The sequence continues at coordinate 50,200,649 of NC_134456.1, read as the reverse complement.
CACAAGAAACTTACACTACTTTTCAACAGTCTCCAGCAATATTTAGACACCTGTCCCACCATTCTATGGGTTTTCTGATTCCCGCAGTGTAGAAGTCTTTACCTTGCTGTTTGAACCAATTGTTTTACCGCTTTTTTGACACTTTTGTTGTTGTCAAACTTCTTGCCACATAAAAAACTTTGAGTGAGCTGAAAAAATGAAAATCGGGCAGACCGAGGTCTGGGCTGTAAGGATACTTAGAAAGTCATTACCTTCTGCTTCAAATCGTTCTTTGAGCTAAGAACAAATGCAAATCCGGGTGTCTTTATAGGCTTGATTCAACTATCTTGGAACCCATCTCGAACAATCACACGAATTTTTGCGATAATTCACACTTTTTGTGATGAATGATTGAATGTGTGGTTCCAGTACTAATATTACACAAACTAGCAATTTGGGAAATTTTGACTCTCCTTTTTTCACGAATAAGATAATTTATGCGATTTTGCAGCACAGTAGTTGAAACTTTAACTGGTCTTCCAGAGCAATGGAAGACCAGTGGGTGGAACTGTTCCACCCACTTATACACGTTACTGCAATTTAAATACTTTTCACCATATTGTTTCAACATTCTTGAGTAAGTTTCTGCGTCAGAAACTTGGTTTTCTTCGTCAGAAGTTGTGATACAGAATCTCTATGAGTTACATTACTAATTCTTGTTAATAACAAAAGTGCAATGAATCTTCCAAAAAAATTTCATATTTTTATAAAATTGTTCTCAGAAAAGAAAATTCCCAAAAGCTACTTCTTATAAATATACTTGTGCTCATATTTATAAAAATTACCAACATAACATTTATTCAAGACATTATATGGATGAAAATCCTAACAAGAAGCAAAATTTCAGCTTTTTATTCTTCTAAAATGATTTTAAGGCTAATAATTAAGATTGTATTTTGAAAAACTGTAATTATTATGATAATTTTTTTTATAAATGTCCAGTCATTTTTCATAACTAACTATAAGGGACAACTGTACCCAAAGAGTGGAAATAATGAACTGTTACAAACATTAATTAGCTTCATGTTAATATAAGTTAAGTGGCTGTTCTGGGTAAGGTAGAAGCTGTATCTCCTAAAGATCTGGTGGTGTTGTAACACAGGAGTCATCTGTGGAAGTAGCATCCTGGAAATTGAAAGGTGTGAAGTAATGACAAAATGGCAGCAGCCACTGTCACATAAAATGAACTGATTCCTTCAGATCATCAAAACTGAGTGGAGTCTCACAGCACATTGCTGTTATATGTTAGTGGCTAATGATATGTGGCCACTATGCCTTATGGTTCTGAATGCCAGTTATTAATTAAATACCAGTTTATTATAATTAAAAACATGTTTGCTTCGTTGAACTCTCAACATTTTGAAAAATATGAACATAACAAAAATATGCAAAAATAATACTGAATAAACAGATGCAATTTAAATCATAATCATTTATCATATTCTTAAAATGTGACTATCTAATTAAAAGAAACTACAAGCACCACTCACTGAAGATTGTTGTTAAGTCAATTTAAAATGGTTTTTAAACATTTTATTACACAGTTTGGTTTGGTTTGTTGTCATAAACATTAAATTTTTAATTGAGAAATATATATATATATAAAGTAGTAAGTGATATGTACATCAGTAGTCCATTTTTAATTTTGATCCCAATTTTTTTATACAATCACATTTCAAGATTTTCAGCTGCCAGCAAAAAATTTTAATATTCTTGATCAAAGTAACCAAAACAATGGTTTACAACTACTATTTACTACAAAAGTTTATTAAATAGGCATAATTTTATTAATTCTAGCTGAAAAATCATACTATATCATTATCATATTAAGTTTTTTCTCGGGTGGATGGATGAAACACAATCTTTTAATATCAGTTAAATGTTTGGAAAAATCTTTGGTCCGCATATATGGTATCAGTGATGTCATAACAAAAATTTCCCCATATTTACTTGCATGGTTTCTCTTCCTTGAGCAATCAAACTGGAGATTACTCTCTCCAAAAGCAACCAATTAACTTGATAATTCTTAATAGCTCTCAGCCATCCTGAAACAAAAGCCAAATATTATTATAAATGACTGTCCATTCTCCAAATTTAGTATTTTCATCAGCTTGTAGTTTTCTGTCACATTTTTATTGAGTTTTATACAAAATTTGATGGTTGCTTGTTTTTCTAAAAGAAAAAAAGGAGCTAAAAAAAATGCATAGAATGAATATGTTAATAAGAAACATTGTGAACCATTTTTCCAAGTTCTTCAATGAAGATATTCTCTTTCTTCTAAAATCTCTCAATATTTCTCTCAAAGATAAGATACAGAAAATGGTACTTTACTAAGTATTATCCCAAATATAGAATATTCAAGTTTTTCAATTTAATTATTCTAACAAACTCAATAGTGACATACCAAACTTTCTAAGGACTTCCTCATTCCTAAACGCTTATCACCCCATTAATCTCTTCTCTATAAATCAAAATTTCAAAGGTCTTTTTCCATTTCAGTGATACATTTTACAAGGTCCAAGATCCACCAAGTTACAGAGAAGTAACTGAAACATTCATCTCATGTACCCTTAAACTGCAATTATGATGCAGTTTAAGGGTTATATACATTTTAAGATTTAATACATTTTCTCATTGTAGGAAAAGTTGTTCAGAATTTTTCAATTACGCTTTCTATTCCTCAGAAACGATACTAGTCATAGTTTACGGCTTCACATTATGTAGTTCAATCAATGATTGATAGATGATGTCACTTGACTATTAAGGAAACTTCAGTCCAGAATTTTTTTAACATACTTCATGTCCAGTTGGCAAGGGTGATTATAAACATATATTTTACTGCTTTCAATTCGTAGGTAGTATTTACAGAATAAGTGATGTCTAAAGATGTAATCATTTACCTTTTGAACTGTTCTAATTTAACAACTGGATTAGATTAAACAAACTAGGAAATTCAAGGAATAATAAGGAAGGGAAACTTGTGAAGGATTAAAATTCTTCAATGAATAAATAACATTTATACATGTGAAATGTATTTGAAACCAAGGACATTTAGAAAGTAACACAACACAAATAATTTTTCCTGCACATTGTTCTTTATAATGTAATTTTCTAAATTACAGGTAAATTTTTTATACTACATCGCTTATAATAAATGATGTTCAAACATTTATGACAGAAAATTAAGAAAGACATTTTGAGTTCAGAAGTTTTGCTAAAAAAGAAATATATATTTTGTATCATAGTACTGCAACATAAATTTTGAACTGTCAGAATCAAGCTGAACATATAAATCTACTCACAACAGCAACTACATTGGAATAGATGAAACAAATAATGATTTACTTAAAAGTATGTGTGAATAGTACATTACAGTATTAAACATATTAAGATAAGTCTGTAGCAGTAAATGCTTTCTGTAGCAAATTACATGGTTTTTCAGATGTATTTTGCACACTATAAAAATTAACAACAGACAGTAAATTGTAAAGCAACTTAAAGGTTGCATTACAAAAAGCAGAATCTGATGGAAACAGAATATAAAAAAAAGCATAAAATAAGCCATGATCTCAGCTCTTGATAAGTATTTGTCACAATTAACCTGTACAACCTCTAATTCTGATAACACCAATTGATTACAATCACAAAATACTTGAAAATTGTTCCAAATTAGTTAAAAGCCTTAAGTGTGTTCTGTTTGTAGTGATGAAAAAAGGAAGTTCAATCATTGTTACTAACTGTAAACTTATTCACTAACTTTCATTAATAAACAAGAATAAATATTAATACCTTTAAAGCTAGGAGAATGTTTTCATGATAATTACAGCAATGAATTAGGCTTCAATATTTTAAATATATTTCAATAATTAATATTTTTGAAATATTCTCAAATTTCAAAAATACATTTGGTAGATTAATTAGTAACCTGAAATGTTAATAATTTGAACTAAATTTTAGTAAACTTATTTTTAAACAAATAGTGACAATACTGAATAGTAGCAATATGACATGGTCCCTTTTTACCTATACATTATCATTATAACAGATTTAGTCAATGGTATAACTAGGGGTTAATAGTGTTAAGGGAAAATTAAAATAAATATCTCTTGAGATATGTCCTTTATAATTTTTATATTGGTAGTCTCATTAGATTGATGAAATTGATTGGAGTGTGATAGAACAAAACTCATTTATTATTAAAAAGTCTCATGATATGTTTTACTTAATTTATTTTTATAGCTATAATAATGTATTTTGTATTTTAATCACAAAGTCAGTATCCACAAATTGGTGCCCAATTCATATAGTCTACTTTTTCCACCCTAGTTACACAATTGGTTGACTAATTGATGCTTAATACAACTAAAATTTAAAAAAATATACATTCATTTTCAAAACAAAATCATTTCTAAAGAATAAGGGTATATTAATCTTTAAATAAATTTAATTTATTTCTTGATGGTAGAGAAATAAAACACAGTTAAATTGTATTGCTAAAAATAAAATGGATGCTCTTACAGTTACATTTTTTTTACTATAATGATAATAATACAAATATTATCTTTTACAATATGGAAAAAATTTATTGTAAGGTTGTAAAAATTTATTGTATTGTAATTTATTGATAAATCATCCTTTCATTTAAATTAAAACTTCACTAATTCTTACTATACCATTTTCCAATTTAAAATAAATCAGACTTCTTTAATGGATAAATTATTTAAAGAGAAATTAATCTTCTTGCTCAGAAAATCTGTTAAAACAATACAGACCAAAGTTTTATAAAAACCTGCTGAAAAAATTAAAATTGTTTAATATATGGATTCAGATGCTTTATAACAAGCAAACCATCCTACCTAAAGCAAACTTTTGTTAAATAAGACAAAGCTTCCAGTAAGATTTCTTGTTTACAAATTATAAACATAACATCTAATTATTTATTGGATAACACTTTTTCCATATAAACCAAATAATTCTTAATTCTTAGAAACCATAATTGAATCCAGTTTATCTGGTGATAGCTGGAAAGACACACCTACTGTATCAATGGCTTGAAAGAGGACCATTATACTTCTATTATTATTATTTTTAATTTAATATTGTTCCTTGAATATAACTGTTTATATAGCTACTTATTTCAAACAAGCTATAAAAATGTTCCCTACTTCTACTTTTGATATCTATTTAAATTTTTTCAGAGTTTATGATACTACAAACTGAACTGTTTTACACTTCTCCCTTAATGTAAAAAAATATTTAATACACTTATTATATAAATTACATATTTTATATAATTAATATATTTAATATTTGCTCCTAATGTAAATAACATATAATTTCTTTCTTTAGATCTGATTCGCCTATTTTCGTTTTTTGTAATATCAGCTTCTAATTCATTTTTTCCTATTATATTTACATCACTTTATATTTTTATCCCTATTAGAAATTGTAGAACTTTTTCAAGAGTATTGTTTTGTTTTTGAAAATGTTTCTTTTAAAATAAACAAAACAAGAGGTAAAAAAAAATATAAATTAGTGAAATTAACATATTAATTCTTCCTTTACCTTTCCATACAGACACTATTGACTTTAACACATTTTTAACTTTTGCTATGTTCCTGTTCATGACAGGGATGAGATAAATTTAAATTTTAGATTTTTGTAATGACAAGTGAACTTGTAATCTTGAATTTGAATCTTGTGAACTTGAATTTGTAATCACAATTTTATGATAAACATTTTTTTTTAATTTTCAATAACACATTTTTAGTTGTTTTTGCAACAATCTAATGACTGGTACATCTGTTTTCTGCTGTTTAGTTTTTATTTATTTTTACTTGATCAGAAACCTATATATTCTGAATTGCATCTGGAGTCAACACCTTAAAGGATAGCTAGCCTCTCCAGGACCATCTTCTGGAACATAAAATCCTTTATATCTTCACAGAAGTATTCTATGTCAAGGGAAATACAGTAGGAGGGCCAGTTTATTTATTTTTAGGAACATAGCCATTCCTTAGATGTGCTGTTCAAATAAAGACATCAAAATTAATACCAAAATTAATATACCATCTCCCCTATGTTTTGATAAAAAATATAGCCCAAATTAGTGAAGTTTCATTGTTTATAAACCTATAAAAAAAATTCACATTTAAAGTTTGACATATAAAAATTACTTAATTAATTATTTATTTTAATGTTCATTAATGAATGTATAACGATTGTCTCTGCAAATTATTACATACAAGTTTAAATTACATAACTATCAAAAATACAGATTCATTGAAAATACTATTTTCTAATTATATGATCAAAATCCAATGCAATGGTAAAAAGTATGTAACAATTGCACCTTTTAAAGTTGGCATTTATTCATAACTGATATTTATTCAGTTTTCTGGACGTAAGACTTATAGTCTCTTATTTTCTTTAACAGTAAGTTCTATAAGAAGTCCTCAGTAAAACCCCCTTACATGATCAATGAACTTTTCAAAGTTACAAGTATTTATACTCACAATAATGTAATTCTGCTTGAATACTTACATTAAAATAAACTTATTTTTTTAGAATTTTGGAGCAGGTTTATTATATTACAAGATGAATATTACTAAGTAAATAGGGTAACAAAATAAATTTTGTAGATTATTAATAGATTATAATCTAATATTTTCATTGAACATCTTTTTAAAGTTTTTTTAACAAACTCAAATTTAAATTATTTAATTTCTCAGTTATAAAAATGGGTTTTGCGATCCCAGTATTTCCATCAGCTAGTTTTATAAACCTTTTAAATTTGTATGAGGGAAAGTCAAAAAGTAAAGGAAAATTTCTACTTCCGTTCCAATCACATAACTCACAACGCTGACTGTTTTGGTATAAATTGTATAAATGACACCCTCACAACATCTGTTAATTAGAACTACTTTTCATTGTTAACTGTTTGTGGGTGTGTTTAAAAATCAATTTAAAATGAGTAATCCTTTGTCTGATTACACCAAGGAAGAACTGCAAGGAGTGAAATGCTTTCTCATTTGAACAGTGATGAAACCAGCAAAGATCATTTCTAAAATACAGAAGCAATATTAAGAGAGTTTTTGAAATGGAAGCAATTTCTACAAATGGAGTAATAGTTTTGAAATTTATTCCTGTTTTAACATCAGAAAGGTAGGGGCTTCCATTTCAAAGAATAGTGACAATATTGAAGTGGTTAAACAAATGATTCACAATAATTGATGAATTAGATAATGAAGTTGCAAGTGAGTTGTATGTAAGATTTGGCTTGGTATTTTTAATCTTCCTGGATTCTTTAAACTTTGAAAAAGTCAGTTCTTATTGGGTTTCATGTCAACTGACAACACACACAAAGAAAATCATTTGAAACTTCCCCAGTAGCTTTTGAAATGTTATGATGATGAAGACTCATTTCTGAAGCAGAAAACAACTGATGAAGTATGGGTCAACAAAAGAGTAAATACTAACAAAGTTTAGTCTGGAAACATCCTTCATCTCCTATAGCTAAAAGATTCAGAACCCACACATCTGTAGGAAAGTTGATGATTACATTATTCTGGGAAATAGACTGTTTTATACTTCACACCTAAGGTGAAGCAGAAAGTAATGGAAACTACAGCAAACTACTGCCATCAGTAAAGGCAAAACTCAAGTCCAAAAGCTGTGATTTTGCTTCAGGATAATGCTCAACCTCATATGGCCAACAAAATAATTTGCCTTAAAGATCTTGGTTTTGAGCAGCTGGATTACCCACCACACTGTCCTGATCTGGCTCCAAGCAATTTTCATCGTTTTGGCCTATTGAAAAAAGAGCTGTGAGGGGATAATTTTTATTTTCATTAAGAGGGCAAGGAAGCAGCACAAAAAAGACTACGCACCAGACTGAAAAGTTTCTTCTGGGAAGATATCAGAAGCTTGTTAAAAGATGGACTAATTGAATAGAAGTAAACGGGATTATGTTGAAAAATAGGCACTTTTTATTTATGTAAGTGCAAATAAGAATGTTTTTTTTTTTAATTTCACTTTATTTTTGACCTATCCTCATACACTCCTTTGTTTGTCCAATCATTCATACAAAACACTCTCAGATAATATAATCAATATTAATTATTAAAAAAAAAATAAATAAATAAAATATTAATAGAGATTTGTCCTCAAAAAAGAGTCAGAAAAAAGCCAGTTTCATTCTTTCTCAGATACATACATTATGAGATAATAGATACCAATTTTATATTATTAGTACATTACCAAACATCCCCTAAATAACATACATATTCAACATTTAATAAATTTTATTTATTAAAAAAAAGAAACTAGCTCTAAATGATAAGAGCACACATGTTTTTAAGTATGAATAAGCTGGATTCTGCATTTTAAAAAAAATATAAGGTTTTAAAATATATTTTACATATGAAAAGTATTTTTTTATTTTTTTAAAATGTTTTAGTTGAAAATAAACTACATTCAAATTAGTTGTAGCACAGGATTTGTGCAATTACACATATGCTGGTAAAATTCTCTTTGTAAAATGATCTAACATTAAAAAAACTTATAAAATTAACTGAAGTAAATAGTTAACGAACCTTTTCTTGCAATTAAAAATTAAATACTGAATATTCATATTTAATATAATATTTTATAGGACTCAGAATTTCCATAGAAAATCATAACACCTAACATCATTTATAAAACAATCTTAAAACCAATTTGAAACAAAATAATATTTTAGTTAATATGAAATAGTGTAAGGTGATCAGTAGTCGGTAATTGTACAAAAAACACATATCTAATAACAGTTGCAGGTTTCATATATTTATTAAGATCACTTAGAAGGATTTCACTTATTTTTTAAATCACATTAAATCTTTGCATGCTTATTAGAGTAATACCTTGGCACATTAAAGGAAATTGCCACCACGTCAGTCAATTTAAAATAGAAGACAATTGTACATGTCAGTCATAGTAGAAAAAAGTGTAAAACAAGAAACAATGGAAACAATGAAAAAAAATATCAGCACAAAATAATTAGAGAAGACACTAGAATTTAAAATCAACACTTTCATTAAAATGTTTCATTTCAAAAAATTAATAATTCTAGAATATAGTTTCCAGAAAAACATCTTCTGCATGCAAACAATAAAGGACAATATTAATTAATATTTCACTCAAAAGCGCATGCGCACACTCACACACACAGACACAGAAAGCTATTTTTATAGGAAGAATCTGATGGCAGAATATTAACTTTTTACACCAATAATATAATAATAATTATCTATATGTACACAAGATACTTTTTGTTTGCAACAGTTTTATTATTTTTAGTTATAATATTATTATTGTGATAACATAAATATAATTATGGCTATATATTATATACAAGTTATATGATTTAAACATGTGGTCTCTTCAAAAAATGAACTAGTGTGTTCAACAAAAAAAACAAGGACTACATAAAAATAGGCTCAGCAGTATTAGTACAAAAATTTTAAAACTTATTTAAAATTAACAATTAAATTAGTATTAATAATAATTCTGTTTATTCATTTCCAATACTTGTTACTCACTGTATGAAAATAATATAAAACTGTTTTTTTCTAAATACAAAAAGTGTGAAATGCTTTATTTAAATATTATGTAAATACCAATACATAATGACTCAGATAACATTTTACTGAATGTAAAAAAAAAACTCATGGTAAAAATTAAAATCCTAAAAGCAGTTGGTAGTATAAAACTAGTTTACTATTCATAGACATGTCATTATTATGATTGTGCGTTTTAACAGTTATATAGGAAAACCATAATATGTAGAAAAAGCCTCGCACTACATAAACAGATTTTTTAGTATGTTATTTTTTTATCATTATTTACAAAACTGTTTTGTTAAATTTATATTTAATCAAATGTTCTGTGTTACGAATCAAATATATTTCCTTTTTTGTGTGAGATGAAAGCCCAGTATATCTAATGGTTGATTTATTTATCTTTTTTTTTAATACACACTATAATCATTGTGACCTTATTACCTTAGTACCACATAAATGTAAAATACTGGTTTTTTTATTCTAATTATTTTACAAAATATTTTTATATTTATATTAGGTGCCTCTTTTCAAGTAATCAATTATGTTTTAAACCAAGGAATTCTTTTCAGGAAGTAAGATGAATATTTGGTGCCATAGGATTTTACAGAAATATAACTGAATATGGTTTTGTGTCTAATGACTGAAAGAATAACAATGCAAAGGCTAACAAGAAGTTCATTGAGGAAAAGATGATGCAAAAGAAATCTGGGTCAACTTCAGAAATGAATAACATTATCATTAACCTCAGAGGTGAAAAAGTAGGAAAGACTACAATGGGAATCAGAAAGATTCAGATTATAAATCAGAATGATTCACAATGATTTTTAAATACACTCATGACAATGATATTGGCTTTTACCTGATTAAACATGAAAGATAGACCACCATAGTAGCTTTAAAAATTATTTTAAAATAATCTAATTTCACTGATGTGCATCAAACTAAAGAACATGAAGTACCTAATTCATAATGCATCCAATTGTTATTGTCCATTCTATTCATAGCTTTGTATACCAAATATCAAAGAAAGCTAAAAGAAGAAGAAAGCAGAAGTGGATGAAGACCAACACAGAAAGTACAACTTTTTTTATTACAGGAACAGGATGAAACTGAATATATTTTGAAAAATTATTATGAATATATCTAAGTCTTATTTAAAACCATTATTTTAGATTAACCAGAATTTTTTGCAAGAAAGAGTATAGGTTCACCAAATTCTGGGCTCTGATTCTATATGTTGAATATGGGAATCATCTCTGGTTTGGGATGATGATTCCCTCTAATGTAACATAGGTGAACATAAAAACAAATACTGAGCAATCAATTCATACCATTTTATACAAAACCACTATTTGGAGCAAAAATGAAAGTAATAGACTGGATTCAAGAGATACTGTACTGCAGAGGCCTGCTGATAACCTAGATTAAAGTTATGGAAAGTTATGTAAATATCTCCTGAATTAAAATGAAAGGAAAACTGGTTACTAGTCAATAGACCAACCCTACACATTGAAGCACTTACTTAGGCTGAGAACTGACATCACTAGGTCTAGAAAAAATTTATAGAAAAAGAGGCTTTGTGGATACATTTGGCATATGTTTATTTGGATCCAGGATAATAAACTCCTCCTATACTGTTCAAACCTGCCACACATTTGAGTTTTATAGTAATTATAGCATATTACAGAATAATTACTAGTAAAAAAATAATGGATGATCGAAATAATCTGGATCTAAATAAATTAAAAATTTTATGAATGTAAATAATTTCACACAGTGCTTCTTTATTCTGGAATAAGATAAAACTTAATGCTGTTGAAGAAATTCCTTCCCATTAAATAAATAAAAATTGAAATGTACAATACCTGGGATCTCCTTTTTTAAATATCCTGGAGGCTAGCAAAAATTTGCTGGTTTTGAAGTAGTCAAAATTCCTCATTTCCCAAACATTCCAAATCTTCAATGATTACAAACTTAAGTAATTAAAAACTGAAATATACGAGTATTAGAACCATACTTTTTCAAAAAAGTGGACCTCTACCTCCAATGCATTCTAAATTCCTTAAACCATTTTATCTAAAAAGGTTGAAATATTGTAATATTTAAAAAAATATTATTTTTTAAATTTTAATCAAATTTCAAAGACAAGTAAAACCTGAACAGTGTCAAGTAATTTCATGCCTTGTCCCCTAGGAGCCCTAATCCAATTCAACTGAACAAAAATTAAAATACTCAAATTGTTAATTTTGGAAATATTAAAAAACTTTGGTGTCAAATGGGTTTAAACTCTTGTCCCACCAAATCACTCAGTGAAGGAGTACAGGAGTACATTCAGTTAACAAAGATTGAATAATGCAGTGCTTTAGACCTATCACTTCTGAGCTCAGTAAAAAATATACTGGTGCTCTTCAGATACTTAAATTAATAAAAACTGAAAAAATGATTTTCTTATTGTTCTTTTTCAAAACCCACCAACTTTCTAGGATAGGAAAAATTCAATGCTGAGAAATTGTTTGAATCCCCTTCACCTTAAATTAATTAGTGAAATACTGTTGTATTTAAACTGTCATTTTAAAATTCTTTTTCTAGAAAGTTTGAATATTTTTCTGATAGGAAGTCCTAGTATACTGTATTTCTATTGCCCTCAAGCAATTAACTAATTTTCAGCTTTTATAATCCCGAATTTGTCAACTACTCTTATATTTTTTTTAAGGTTATTTATTAAAACACATGAAAAATTAATTTTGCTTAGATTACCTCTAAACTCTCTTATTTAAATTTTCTTTTGAAGGTCTAGCTGAGATCTATGAAACTGCTGTTGAATTGATGAGACTTTAGTTCACTTCATTTAAACATTAGTTTCAAAGATTACATTTTCATAAAAAACATCATGTGTAATCTTCTATACTGGTCATGCATGGAATCTTTTTACAAATCCTCACTTCGCATTTAGTCATGAATGATAACAGATGGATTTACATGTGACAATATACTAACAAAAATGTAATGTCTGAAATTGTCAATGAATTCAAGTAATTTATAATTAACCTGGATAAGTTTCCTTTTTTGATTTATCACATAGAATTACAGAAATAATTTTAACCTTTTTGGAAACAAAAGAAGCCAATATTTAGCAAATTCAGAAATTGGAAAAAATATTTTCTTTATGATGAATATACCATAAATCCATTACATGAGTTCTGATTCATTTTGTTATTAGTGTTTTATTCATTTCTTACATAATCTTTAATTGTTATTAAATCTGATGATTGTGATGTATTGAAATTGTTTAGTTTTAAATTTATTTTTTTTACAACTCTATCTTTTATGGTATGGTTTTCTATCATATTTATAATCATTTGTCCATCTATGTTGATTTTGCTAAAATCTCAGGATAACTTGATTTAAGTGAAACCTTCACTTTTGGAAAACTTGATTATCAAAAGGAATAATAGATTATACGTAGTATTCCATAAATATGTATAAGCATGGTTAACCTCTTAATCAAAACACACTTTCTCACTTTAATATTGATGAAATAAAATTTAAGACAAATAAATTTCCAATAACTTTTGTAAACACCTTTATTTGAAATCTGAAGTTGCAAATTTCAAACTAAATTAGCCTTCACCTTCACCTTGCACCTTCATTAAATTAAAAATGATTTTTCTTCCATTTTCTAATTTTTCCATTCTGTGAAAAGTTTTAAGGAAATATTCAAAAACTCATACTGCTTAAAATAAGTTTTATCCCGACACTGAAAAGTCATTTTTTTTGGTTTTGCTAATTTATTATTCCCCCAATACTTGAGGCATTGTAACGTTTAATTATTTTTTTGCATGATCCATGGTACAGTAATTTCATTTGAAAAAAATTAAGTTTACCTAATACTGTTGCAGGCAGTAATTTTGAGAGATTGAGCATTTTTCTTTGTAGTGCATGTTATTTGTCAGTTATGGTGTATTTTTAAGAAATATAGAAAATAAATATATGACATTTTTTTTTAATTTCTAAGAGCCTTATAATGTTTATCAATGAGAAACAGCAATCATTATTTTCCAAAATATTTATTTAATATTGCTACTAATTTATTAACCCAAATTGTTTTTAAAGATAATTTCACCACATAAGCTTGAAACTTGTACATGAGAGTATGAAATGGAAATTTGTAGCATATGAATAATACCCAGCCACCCGAGTACAAATTATATAATTACACTTACTTTTTTTTATGTATATGAATGTGATGGAAATCTGGAATCTGAATTAATTTTATGTTCAAGGAATACATAGTGCAAATAATTTAGATCTCAGTTTTTTGTTGGACACTACTTGAGGATTGCCCTTTTTTGCAGTACAATACCAAGAAACAGATACTTAGTGAAACAGATACCTAAGTTAGATAAGAAATTATAGAAATCAGATCAAATAAAAATATTATTAACTAATTGATTTCGGAAATGTGGAGTAGTTTTCAACTTACATAAACTTACTACAAACCACCTGAAAGTAAAAATTTGGCAGCTATGAACAATAATAACCTGCTAATTAATGTAAATTAAACAATAACTTATTATTATTAGTTTCAGATTTTATTTTCTTATATAAATTCTTATTTGATTTCGGCAAGGAATGATCTTGTCTTCACCCACAATACTAACATTAACATGCAATAAGTGAGTAGAGAGTTCCATTAAGGCATTAAAACAACATTCATAATTGAGACAAGATATTTTTTTGTTCAATGAAGAAACATATTTCTCCTTTGTACTAATTAACATTTGGATACTATATAATAAAAACTAAAAAAAATAAAATAAAAAATATCTTCAATATCACCACTGATTTATGAACTTTTATAAATAGGCTAAGAACACATTTTATAAATGCTATAATGATATGAATATGAAAATTATTTGTGCTTTTTTCGATTTGGTAAATTTAACACAAGCCCTGTTTTTTATATTACTCTAATTAAAACATCATTATTAAGTGAAAAGTAATATTGAACTTATGTATAAGTGTTTTTGTAATTTTTTGTAACAGCACTTTTAAAAAAAAAACCAGGAAATATTCTTTAAAATTTATTTTCTTAAGTAAATCTGGAGAAGAATGACTCTCACTGAATCCACAAATTTACACTAAATACAAAGGGCTCTAGGAAAGTTTTGAAATATGCAGAACGTATCATCACAACAACTTAGTATGTGTTTAGACAGGTCATAACCTGCACTTTAGCAGCTCTAGTCACTATCTCAGTGTCATTTGCTTTTTAGCTGTGTTAGTGATATCATCATGGTTGAAACTGAATACTGGGCAATTTTGCATGAGGGTTAAGTGTTGATCAGTGTTTAGAAGAAATGACTTCTTTGCTTGGAGAGGATTGTCCTCATTATACAACAATATTTAGGTGGTACAGAGAGTTTGAAACTGGAAATTTTGGCTTTGAGGGCATTGCAAGGTCAGATCAATTATCTTCATCTAAGACTGAGAGAAACATTGCTGCAGTACAAAAAATGAGGCATGTGACCTATCACCAAATAGAAGTTTCCTTGGGCATTAATGGACCAGCAGCAGTTCATGATATTCTGCAATATCACCTTCAAGTTAGAAAGCTTTGTACTCTTTGGGTGCCACATAACTAGACCTACAATCAGATGGCACATCATGTTTCATGGTGTGAAATGCTGAAAAAGTTTGAAAATGGGAAATCTCCCAATGTGAACAGAATTGTGCCAGATAATGAAACTTGGATATATTATGAAATTCCGACCAAGGCTCAGAACTGCCTAAGTTCAAAGATCCCATGCCTAGGAGACCCCATGCCTATTTGGAAAGTCCAGATTAGTGAAAAAGAGAATGGTGGCCATATTTCTTAATGAGAAAGAAGTTTTAGAGCAAGTTGTGTTGGAAACTATGCATACAGTTACAGCAAAGTGGTACACCAAGGAATGCTTGCCTAAAGTTGTTGAAACTCTCAAGAAGGTGCACCCAAACTCAAGTATGGACAAATGGTTTCTCCACCACGATAATGCTTCAACACACCACTTGAAAGCTTTCTCTGAGTATTTTGCTAGAACTCCGATTATTTGAGGAAGAACAGACTGAAACGGAGGCATTTTACGAGCAATGATGACCTCTTAAGGGCTTGGGATGATGAGTGTGCCCATATCTCTAATGAAACATGGCAGGGTTTCTTTGAAGACTAGTTTCAAAGAATGTAGAAAAGTATAATGTGTGGGGGATTCTGAAAGATTATAAAAGATAGAATTGTATTGCAAAACTTTATTAGTGCCCTTTGTATAAACATTTTTATATATAAATTTCAGTTAGAGCAGAAATCTAATGTATTACCAGGTAGTTTGTTACAATAATAATTAAATAAAAAATAGTTTAAAATTTCTTTAAATATTATTAATGAAAGCTTAATTTAAATTACTAATTAATTGAGAATCAATTTCATAAGTCAATCTACTTCATGGTTAACAAAACTTTAGAAGTTTTGGTATTTATATTCACTTATGCAAAATTCTTAAAAGTTAAATCTAGAAAGACTATGAAAAATATGCATATTAATCCTTTTTAGGATTAGTACACTGCAATACAGAAATTAAAAAATCTCAAATTATTTAATAAAAAAAAATTTAGTTGAGCATTTATACTGAAAAGTAAAGAAATCATTAATTTGAATAATTAGGCCAAATTTTCTGTTATGAATTGACTTATGGTATTTTTCACACATTAAAGAAATAGTGTGACAGCAGTTAACAAGTTTAAACTACTACCAGTATGAGAAAACTATAAGAGAAAACCTATTTTTCATCATAGAGAAACTTTGTCTAAAATAATCTGAAGTCATTATGCACATACTTGTAATATAAAAACAAATAACACAGCTCAAACAAATATATTGTTCAATGTTGAACATTTTTATTTTCAAAAGAATATTGACGGTGTGTAATATTGACTAATAACAAACTGAATAAAACCTACCTACATTAATGAAGTTAAGTATGTTTAAGTTGATGATAAATTAGTAACATTAAACAAAAACTATGATATCATGAAATTACAGGCAATAATATTAAGTTACGATTTTTCTTTTATCTATTTTTAGAGACAAATATTTTTGAAGTGAGAGATTAACCACCCTGTTAATGGTAAAACAACAAAGTGTTTAAAAAAAAATCAACTACAATAATACTGCACAAGAGGTAGGCCATACATTTTATATAATCTTAATTTTACTAACATACAGTATCATACACAGCATCTTAAAAATTATCTATTCGTTTACAATTAATAATAACTACTGGGGATCTTCATTCAATTACATTAATTTAATGTCATTAATAGCTAACTAAAACAAACAGTTCAATTTAAACGTGCACTATTTAAAAAAAAAAATTAAAATGATTAAGAACATTAAATATAACATGGAAATCCCACAAAATCTTAGCATTTCTAAAATAAAAATGACTCTAAACAAGCTTTTCTGGCATTACTTTTTTATATTTTTACAGTAGTTAATAGAAACAAGAATCACGTAAATAAATACCAATAATTTATTAAAGCAAATATTTCTTTAATATGAACTCATGTTTGAGAAAATTTAAATGAGCACTTCAGATGTTAAATAAAATAAACTTTTGTTCATACCAAATAACTGTTATAATTCAAAAGTTGTAAATCACATTATTATAATTTAGTTGTATTTGTTTTATTCAATATGGTCCTTAGAAAAATAATGTGACTTAAAGAAAATCTGCGTGGATCTCCAAAATTACAAAAGTGCATTACAAAGTGGGCAAATCAAATGGCAGTGCCTCATATCCCTTCCCAGCCATTCTTCTTTGCACCATATCACATCCACGCACTGTCATTATATGAAAAGTAAATTGTCTTATTCCAGGTTGTACTTCTTTAAAGGAAATAAAAACATTGGTAGAAAAGAGATTGCATTTGTCCTTTTTAAAAAAAAAAAATATTTTTTTAAGCATATTCTAGGAGTTGCTATAAGGTTTAACCACGTAAATCCACAAGCCAAGGTTAGAATTTTGAAAATTGGAGAGAAAAGAAAACATGCTGTTAACTTCTATTTGTCATTAAAGTTTGTTTTCTATTAATCATTCACATTCTATTTGACCAATTACGATAAACTTTTTTAATAAATAAATACTGATGTCATTCCATGAATAAGTTATTTTATTACTACTTTTATTTTATTATTTTAGATTAGTATAATGCATACAATGTAAAATATTTTTGCATCCATAATATTTTTGGATGTTAACATAATGCACAAAACAACATTTTATCGTGCAAAGCAGTAATTTTATTGCTGATTATTATTAGGTTAATTTGCAAAATTTGTAATGTTATTAATAGTAGTAAATTTAATGTTCAAAATTAATAACATAATGCACGCTTAAATACAACTCCCTAAATAAATACAAAAAGTTAAAGATATGTCAGACATATTATGTTTACAGTATTCTCTAATATGATACCTGATTATAATACTACAACCGTTAAAAAATAAAATTTTTTTATTCATTTTTATTTAAATTGGTCCCCCAATTAATTGATAAGTATTTAAGATATGATTCCATTAGAAAGTGTAATCAATATATAAAATAGAAATGAATGGATCTGAATCTGTTGTACAATTTATTCATTTACTTGTTCAAGTATATTATTTTATTTTACTTATTTAATTATTATAAATGCACAAATTATTAAAAAAAAACTGATTTAATATTACATATTTTATGTACTGTAGATTTGTTAAACTACAACTTAAATCATATATGCAATGACAATTTTCTTAAAACTAGATAGAAATCTGATTACAATGAAGTATACTATTTTGAAAACTTCAATTATATTCTTTAAATAGCTAAAAAATGAAAACATAATTAATAAGGTTTAGACATATTTTATTAGAGAACAAATAATACAGCAACGTAGTCCTTCATTGTTAGGTTACATTGAAATATCTAATTTTAATCTGAATTTATTGTTTAATTATGATACATATATAAATAAGTACACATTATACTCATGTATTCACTTAAAAATATTTAAACATTTTTTTTCAAATTCAGTAGAATTTTAGATTGCAGTCAAACCTCTAATGCAACTAAAAAAGGTTTAGAAATATAATAATTTCAGAACATTTAAGAATCATACAAGGTTCTCTTACTATAATTTTTAAAGATAAAAATTTTTATTCTTGGTTAAAAAACCAGTCAATAAAAGGAAAGGATCTTAAATTTTCTGAAATCAACAAATATTTTCTCAATGAAACCATGTAAGCAATGCAAAACAAATTGCGTACATTTAGGAGCCTCAAGATTTAAAATTATGCAATGTGAAAGACAAAAACCTATACAGACTAATATACTTGCTCTTCTAAAATACATATTTGCTAAAATAAAGTAAAAAAATTGTTAATTATATTAATATTTGTAAATATTTGATCCCAAAATATAAAAAGATATTTATTAAAATTTCAATAATTAACATAGTTCATAATGAATCCTTTTCATCAATCCATTTAGGCGAAATCCATATATCAACCATAAATGCTAACTCCTTTAGCTCCAATTACATGATTAAATAATACTGAAACCAAAAATGAGATGTGGTAAAAATGTTGGCAAACTGGTAGTATAAATGAATAACTGAATTGGTATAATATATTTGGTCAATTTTGGTTTATTAACCTTGAAAATGTGAGTTATATATTTCTTGTTCAACTGATCTCTATTTACACTAGTTTTTTCTTATGCTTATGAATATGTGCCATCGTTTTATTTTTAAAACAATTTATTCCATTAATGTTTGAATTTGGGAGGTTTGACTGTAATAATTTTGTTAATGGCACTCACAAGATAGTTAGTTAATGTGACTAATATATCTTCTCTTGTAACTTTAGTAAAATAAAGAAAGAAAATGGTTAACTATATTAATATTTGATTCCAAAATATAAAAAAATACTTACTAAAAATTAAAACATAAATAATTAACAAAGTTCATAAATGAAGCCATCCATATATGCTAAATCCTTCAGCTCAAATTACATGAATAATAATACTGACATCAAAAATAAGGTGGGCCAAAATGTATCCAAATTGATATTACGAATGAATGACATAATCAAGCTTAGCCAAGATTAACCTAGAAAATGAGAGTTATATATCTCTTGTTCAACTGGTCTACTTACATTATTTTTTTCTCAAACTTATCTGCATCGCTTTATTTTTCTTGCAAAATAACCTTGACAGAATTACAGAATTCAAGATTATATGCAAAATGTACACTATGAATACACAGTCAGAACAGACAGTCAAGAACAATTGCTATTGAATTCTACACCATTAGAAGTGGTAACTCCCTTTCTAACATGTATCACATTTTATATGGCAGCTTCTTGCTAAGTCTTGATGATAACCTATTCACATCTGTGATTTATGGTTTTTTTGTTTTTTTTTACCAAAAATCAAATCAACTTAAAACAGAGATTTGAAGAAAATGTTAAGAAAATAA
This sequence comes from Lycorma delicatula, assembly GCF_047948215.1. NCBI lineage: Eukaryota > Metazoa > Arthropoda > Insecta > Hemiptera > Fulgoridae > Lycorma > Lycorma delicatula. The sequence goes on along the minus strand of NC_134456.1, from coordinate 50,180,460 downwards.
AATAAAATTCAAAGCAATGAGTAAATTTCTGCTACTACTGAAAATTATAAAAAATGCTTTGAGCATAGAAAATAGCACTGAGTTAAGTAGAAACAGCTATATAACATGGCATAGTTACTATTTTGTAAGGTGATCAGCTTACATGATGTAAGCTAGTCATGTTTTTTTTTTTTAAATGTAATCTACTTTATGATTATATCTCACATATCAAAGTTGCACAAATTAGGGACAACTTTGTTAATAGAATGTAAGTACATTTTATCAAATTACAAAGTAACATTAGATTGATTTTACACTAAAAATACAGTATTTGTTATAAACCATAGTGAAAAAACTTAACATTTTCAGTAACCCCATGATATTAGTGAATTATACTTAATTGCAACATTAAAGAATCAATATAAAAATATTCCTACAGATAAAATTTCATTCACATTAATTGGTTTTTCAATTGTATTTGATTTTTTAAATTTGCATTTATTTAAAAATTCAACCAGAAAAACATAAAAATATTTCTTATTTCCATTAAAATATATTCTACTTTGAAAGAAGACATTATTTAAATATTCTACTTTGATGTATTTGAAAATTTGAAATAGAAATCTTTAAATAATCTCTAGAAGAACCAGTAAAATAATATTACTCAATACATAAATATTTTTTCAATATCTTTCTTATTAAAAAAAAAAATACTTTAATAAATTTTATTTTTTACTTTTATTAAATAATTTTATTATTTGTGTTGTTTTTATGTAATTTTTACATCATATATTATTTCTTTCACAACATTATAAATAATTTACTAATACAACTAAAATGACAAAAGAGAAACAGCTTTCAAAATATAACAATAACTCTACCACGTATTAGTAGTTTAGCAATCAGCAACATTTTGCTGTGCAAGAGCTAACTTCTCAATTCCCTGATCCAGCAGGAAATTAAAGATTAGGCACTTTTAACCAAATCAAATGTAGCTCAGCTAAACTCTTCATTAAAGTATTATAACAACCCTATTCTCACTGTTTATTGTCCATTATCCCATTACAAAAACTTCTCTGGCAAAATGGAAAAATGTAAATATCAAAATATCAAAATTACACAAAAAAATTTAAACATGAGAAATGAAACTGATAATGTGTTGCTATGAATCTAATGACAATGACATGTTGGATTTTGTAATAGGTGAACTATGAAATAACTTTAATTATTTAAGCTTAGTTATTTTTTATAATTTGATTTACATTAATTACAATCTAATACCATATTATTATCAGAAAACTCTAGCTAAAACTAACAAGTAAAAAAATAGAAGTGATGAATATTATTATTAACAAGTTATATTATGTATTTAAGAACTGATCTATTTGTTAATCTTTATTTTATCAGGCAGCTGTGTGATGTAAAAATTTATCACGAACTGTATGTTGAGGTATCACATAACTGCACATCACAATATTTTTACAGCTTTCTTTTTATTTACTTATCTTTTTTATACTTTTGTATCTTAAATTTATTCAATAATTTTGCAACAAAGTAAGAGTTGCATTTATAATTTTTTCTTTTTTTTTGGCCTGATGATATAACCACGTAAGCTTGAAGCTTGTGTGTGGGGTATGGAAATGGAATTTTATAGCGTATGAAAAATGCCATGCCTGACCAGGTTATTATTTATTTGTTAATGTATTAGAGTTCTTTATGTTTCATGAAACTGCACTCACCACATATGTATGAGATACAAGAGAGCCAGAATCACCACTAACTATATTAATATTTGTTTTTCCAAGGTTAAATTATAACTTTGTCTTAATTTCATTATACTTATGTCTTTTACATTCAGTTGTTTCAATAACTTTTATAAAATATAAAAAAAATAGCTGTAAAATATGTTTAAAAATGTTCTGTTGTAAAAGATGATTAACCTATAACTTTTAATATCATAAATAATGAGTTGATATGTAACATTATTTTTATAAGAAAGAAAGAAACATTTGTTTTAAACATTAGTTCTATTAAACAGAGTGTGATTGAATTTAAATTATTTTAATGTATAAATGTTCTTTTTTTACAACCCAAATATAAATCGAAAAACATGAATGTCTTGAATATTCGATTTGTTTTTAGTAGAGAATTTTATTTTGCATTTAAGTTAATTTTGATAACATATATGATTGATATTAAAGCATTATACGATTTACGATTTACGCGCAGGGAAGAAGAGAGAAAGGGAAATTGGGAAAAATCTAAGGTAAAAGGGAAGAAGGTAAAAAGGGAAGAATGGGAAAATGGAAAAAAGAAAAAAGGGGAAAACAGGAAAAAGGAAATGGAAAGGAAAAAGAGAAAAGAGGAATGGGATTAAATAAATTTAATTAAAATTAAATAAAAAAATATTAAATTAAATTTTAAATAAATAAATAATTAAATTAAAATGGAATTAAAAAATTAGAATATGTAAAGCAAATAATTGAAGAAGTCAGATGCAAAAAAATTGGTTGAGATTAAAAGCGTAGGTAAAGCATGGAAATGAAGTAATTCATTACATCTGTCAGATAAGTAATATTAATACATCGTGTGCAGAGCGACAGAATGAGTGTGTGAATGCTCCAGAAGAATGCCGTTAAATTTTACAGCTGTATTTCTCTGTTTAAAAAAATAAAACAAGGTTCATAATAAACATGTGTCTGAAAAAGGCTTTATTTTTAAATTAGGAATAACAAAGAATTTTACCACGATTTCTGCTTAGCGGCAAAATGAACCTATACTGAAATTCTTCGAAAACCAACTGAAATTGAAAACCGGATTAGAAAAGAGAAAGGGAAAAATCAGAAAAGGTAAAAGGCAAGAGGTAAAAAAGGAAGAAGGGGAAATGGAAAAACGGGAAAAGGAATTGGAAAGGGAAAAGAGAAAAAGGAAAGAGGAAGGGGGAAAAGGAAGTAAGAGAAAGATAAATGGGAGAAGGAAAGGGAAACAGGAGAAAACGGGAAGGGAGAGCGAAGCGAGCTATGACTCTCTGATCATGACAGGAAGCGCAAGAAACCATAGAGCATGGGCGAAGCTGCGATGGGGATGCTTGATTTGGGATTGTAATAAATTTTTTGTTTATCATTATTGGACTTCTATATTGAACTATTTTAATTCATTCATAAAATGGATTGGTCTAACAAATATTGTTCAATTTTCTTATCTTTCTGTTTTGGTTTCCTTTATTTAAGTTTTGGGCAAAAATTCATTGTTTATCGTATATTCCTTCAGCATTTTTTAAAAATATTTTATTTACTGTTTTATCAGTATTTAATGAAAATCTAAATATAATATTGTTGATTAAATATTTTTTATTTAAAAAAAAATAAGTTTGCTATTAAAAAAGCATTGCAAGTGAAGCTACATCTACATTGTGGACGAAGTCACGACGAGGTACGCTAGTGTATGTATGTATGTATGTATATATATAAACACCAGTGATTTACATGAAGAAAAATTAATAACAAAATATTATCCAATTGATTCTAACATATCTATTGATTTTTTTCTTGACTAGTATTGTCATAAGATCTTGTTCATCTTATAAGAAAACAGAATTGTGTCAAAAGCATTCATAAATGAAATGTTTTTGAGGACTTTCCATCTGTGATAAATAATTTTAACACTTGAGTAATTAACTTTCAGCATTTCACTTAAAAACAATAAACCATAGACCAACCAGAGTTTTAATATATATATATATATATATACACACACATATACACCCCTAAATATGATGAAATTAAAGCTCTGGTTGGTTTATTAATTTTAAGTGAAATTCTGAAAGTTAATTATCCAAATGTTAATTTTATTTGTGACAGATGGAACCTCTTCAAAAACATTTCATTTATGAATATTTTTGACACAATTCTGTTTTCTGACAAGACATTCAAGATCTGATGACAATACTAGTCAAGAACAAAAAAAACAATAGATATGTTAGAATCAATCGGATAATTTTTTTAAAATTTTTTCTTCATGTAAGTCATCTAAATCATAGCAAAATTTGTCACTGTTGATAAAAAATTTGAAAACTTCTCCCCAAATCTAATTAGCACAAACTGTAAACATGTGCTTTCTATGATTCAATTTTATATACAGAAATTTGAAGTTTACATTGGAGCAACAGCAACTATTATTGTATTACTTGTAAGCATATTTATGGTAGTAGAAAAAATGTGATAACCGATAATTAGTTATGAAATTAGCATGAATATTAAATGATCTCTTCAGCATTCATGAACTAACTTTTCTTGAAACAGGAAAAAACAGACAGTCACCATCAGAATTTGCTAAAGCTTTTTATCATTCCTTTCCATTAAATATGTTTGCATATTGTCACAACAATACACTCCTTTCTACAATAAAAAAAGAGAATAATGTTTTATTTACTTTGAGGTAGGATGATATATAATTAATGAGGAAACTACAAATCTGTCTTCACTCACAAAATCATAACTAAAATAGGAGTTGAAGTTATCAGTCAGCTATGTGTGAACAGTAACACCTGATCAATAACAAAAAACACTGGCATGGCCCTGGATAATATTTTATTCCTTAGTGAATATGAGGAATACGAGGAGGTGAATATGAGCAGATTATGTTTGTAGCTAGATGCCCGAAAGCAGAAATAGTGTGATGAAAATCACACTATTTGTGACTTCTATCACAAAGTTCCTGAAAGATTTAGCTGTTAGCCTGACAAAAGATATTTAAGAGAAAGTTGAATGACTAAACAGCAGAGACCAATTAATGAAAGAATAATCCAAATATCTAGCAGAACAGTATGTCATAAGAAAAAGAATAACCAGTAGGTGTAAATAGTCTGGTTTTAAGAACTATCAAAAAACAAAATATTTCTGTAAAGAGTACAATACATTTCTATGTTTATAGTACATAATGTTTTGTATCTAGACTGTACTGATTAAGAATATAGAAACTTACTTAAGTTAAAGACAGCATTCTTATTTCTTTTATTATAACATATTGAGAAAAATTTCTAAAATTTTAGATATTTGATTTGAAAATAGACATGAAAAATATTTTCCAATATCTTGTTCATATTTTAGTATATTATTTCATTTTATATGTTGGATGTAAGTAAAACTTTACATTTAAATATTTAATTATTAAAATTCAATGTGTGTAAATATAATTATTTGGTCTACTAAGTAAATACGTATAATTATACATTTTTGTTTACTTAGTGGAATTTGCAATATTTTTAAAAAGGGGTGATTGGTAATTTTTTTTAGATAATTAAAAAGATAAAAATTCTACACAGTAATCATTTGTTACACATTTGTACTATGAAAAATGGATACCAATATATATTTTAACAGAATCATGCTATACTTAGAATAATATGTAAGATTTGTGTACATTTCACACATGCATGCGCGCGCACACACACAAATATATATATACACACACATGACATAAAAATAAATTGAGTCTCTTATCACATGATTAATGATGTTTTGAAAGATATGGCTTTTCTGAAATCTGACAAACAAAAATATTACCTTTATAGCTTTTTCATAACTCTTACATCTATGAAATCTTTCCTTTTTTAATTATAAAGGTATCCCTGGAATCCTTCTCACTGTTCTGATGGTTTATTATTTTTATTTTCTTAAATTTTTAATTTTTTTTGTGCAGTAACTGTTTCTGATAGTGATATCTTCATTAAACAAAAACATGTATCAGTGGAATGGAATTTTTTCATATCTTCCAGTCAGTTTTAGCCTCGTTATATGAACAATAATGTTTATGCTCCATAAACAATAATGTTTATGGAGCATTTTCTAGAATTCAATGTATAATAATCTTTTTATATCTGGTTCCAGCTTTACCGATCAAATAAGCATTATCAGCGGATCTAATGCAGTTTTTTTCATCACCTTCTACCATTTTTTAATTATAATTAAATTCATTAGCTGAGTGATTATCACTTTCAGGACTTTTGTGGAAAGTTCTTTTTCCATTTCTGAATAGATGAAGAATGAAGATAGTAAATACCTGAACAATAGCAAATACACAATCACAGAGTACTCTAAGTTATGCTGCGCGTTGTACCCCATCACACAGCTACTGATTTAAATGAAGAAAAAACAAATATAGTTTTAAGACGTACAGAGGTTCTTTTATTAAGATTTATCCAAACCTATCAAATTATTTTGAGATTACACTGAAATACAAATCGGGTCTAAAACTCATGATAATTATACAAAAAAATCATCGCAGTACTTTTTCCTTTTCTTAATTGAATTCAAGCAAGTTTAAAGTCCATTCAGGTAAACATTTACCAATAAAATAATAAATTTTGTTTTTGTATTATATTAAATATGAATGGCTACATCTTCACTTATGTGTAAATCCCTACAATAATAATTTAAAAAATAAAGAATTCATATTAATTAACTGCTTTTATTCCTGGTTAACCAATTTCAACCAAAATCAAAATTTTGAATTTGGTTATCTTTAAAAACACTTATATTAGATTATATTATTTAAAATAAAAGTAATGAATATTTTTATGTGCTGTTCAATATTCTTCAGAAGATTTCAATAAAATACGGATATGTTTTTGTTCTGATGTGAATGAACTCAGAATTTTTTTGAAAAATTTTAAAGCTTTCGATAATGATTTTTCTATTACTTTTAAACATTTCTTGGATGTAATTTGGAAATTACATCCAAGCATTTCTTTTTGTTTTCCTTTAAAAAATCTATAGCAAGATTTGCATTCTACACCTAACTTTACTTTCTTTACCTGTTGGTTTATTCTATTTTATTTGTAATTTTATCCTACTTTTAAATAATATTCCAGTCTTGTTTTTTAACTTCACTAACATGGTAAAGTGCATGTTTCAGATTATTTACCGTAAGCAAATTTAGGTGTTACGTTATAGTCTGGTAATTATATTAGCGAGAGAAACTATTTTTATATTCATTTGTTATATTTTATACTAGGATAGAGATGAAATATTTATTTTATTCATAAACTAAATATTTATTTAATTACATAAACAGTGTTATTGTTATGTAAATATCAGTTTATAATGGAAGGTTAGTTTGAAACAAAAACAAAAATTTAACACATAAAACAACAAACCCTATAACTATTAACATCTCAAGCTCAATATTCTATTATCAATGTCCAACAAAATTATACTAGCTCCTACTTACATTGAGATAGTGATGTTAAAATTTCAAAGAGTAAATGATAAATCTTGACATTATTTCTAAAAAAATAACATTATGACCAGGTAGTATTTTTTAGTTCTTTAAAGATATAATAATATAATTTTTGTTACGCAGTAATAAATATGTTTAAATCAATCTCTGTCTAAAAAGTAATTATAAAGGAATAAATTTATTTTGCTAGTTTTATAGCTCATTATGTCAAAACTGAATATTACAAGTAAATTTACTCTTAAATGAGTATCAATAAATTGGCAATTTGGCATCAAAAATAGTTTCTGAACTTCTGATTATTAAGAAAAATTTACATACCTAATCCAGATTAAGGACAATCAGAACATTTCAACTCTTTTATTTTGAATATATTTGGAACCAGAATGTTACCTTGTGTCTTATTTCTTAAATTTAAATATTATTTTTTTTTAAAACCCAAGAAATCTAGAGAATTAAAATTTTACTTAATTATATAAAAACTATTTAAAACAAATTTCTACTTATCATTGATTATTTACCCATTAAAAATACTATTTCATATATTTTAGGAAACAAATTAATGATTAAATTAACATCTATAGTCATGGAAATTTTGCCACATAATGTGGAAATAAAATGTCTGGAAGGAATATCTGAGTTGATAATGAACAACTTCTAATGATTCCACTTGAAATGAACCACAAATAATATTAGCTCATTTAAAAAAGCAGACTGGAAACAGATTTTTTTTAAACAAAGTTTTTTATCAGTGGAGGGATTAAAATATGATATGCAGTAACATAATTAGGTTTATAATTTACCCTATGTTTTGAAATAATTAAATTTACATGCTGTGATGTATTTATCATATTCATTTAAAACTTTTCAAAAGTAATGTGATTTATTTTCCATTTTTAAATTTATCTAAAAATGTTTATATAAAAGTTGATGTAAAATAAAGTTAAAGTGATATAAAAATTAAAAAAGAAGTAAATATAGGTTATACAAACATTACAATTTGATTCTCATATAATACATTTTCCCAGAAAGTAATAGGATTATTAAACTTCACAATCTTTTCCATGTATTTGATAATGAACAACTTCTAATGATTCTACTTGAAATGAAATTCATAAATAATATTAGCTCATTTAAAAAAGCATTCAGAAATCTGTTATAAAAAGGGCTTCAATTTTAATTTTTAACCACAAGAATGAGCATAAATTTCTTTAATTAATTAAATATGTGACTTTTATGGTTTTTTTTACCCCACCTAATCAGTTAGTAATAACATGATTCATAAGTATAAACCAGAATAAGAAATTATTGTCTTTGAAAGATGTGTCACATCATATTTGCCATTCATCAGTACTTCAGTAACTATAAGATTAAAATAACAGTTTCCTTCAAATAAATAAATAAATGAAGTCAATAAATATAAAATTAACAGTAATAATATAACAATAATAGTAATAATAATATAACAATAGTAATAATAATATTAAAAAATAAAAGACAATATTTATCTTGTACATTAGTAGTTTTGTCAAGAGTAAAATAAGCAAATATTACTTAAATATAAAAGATTATAGTTTTCTTAAATTTACTAGACATTTGTAAACAAATATAAGAGTAAAAGTAACATTTATCTCTATGATGTATACAACAGGTTAGGTACAGGATTATAATAATTTTCACAATAATAGGATCTCTATACATAATCCTCTTGGCTTTATCATGATATGAAGGGGCTACTTGGGAGGAGGCATCTCATATTACAGTTAATATAACAATTATACAGTTATCAATTTTGAAAACAAAAAAAAATGATACAGGAAGTGTGGTTCAAAACGGAATTGTAGCATCCTCTCATTTATGATGTTACTCAGTTAAATATGAGAAATATTGTGTGGTAAAGGGTGATTATATTATAAAAATATATTACTTTTGGTTTGTTTAACCACATAACTTTAAAAAAAAAAATTAAAAGAGTTACTTTAAACAAAACTTTAACTCTTAATAACTAGTCACAGTGTAAAGTTAAGAGAGGGATCAATTTATCCTTAAGTAAAAATTTCCACAATTTGGTGAAAAAACTGATTTTTTGTTGTTATAATTTAATAAAAAAATTACATTGCATTATTATGCATGAAACAACAATTTTTTTGCTTAATGAGTTCTTTTAAAAAAGTAACTCTTTTTAGATTGTAGTAATTTAAAAAAAGATTATATACAAAATTTAAGCCAGTTCATTTCTTCTATTACTTCATTAAGAACTCATTTAAACAGAGAAATATTTGTTCTTAATAAAATAGAAAAGAGCAGGTTTAATTTGGCGTGTATTTTTTTAAAAATTGAAATAACTCAAAAAAAGTCAGATGTTTTCTTTCATAATTAGATGGCTATCATATATATGCCAAGATGGCATACGATAGTCATTTTGGATTTATGAGGTGACACAGAGTGTAAGACAAATTTTAAAAGAAGACACCAAATGAAGGTTTTACTCTGCATGATATAAGTGAGATATCTCCCAAGTGACACCTCCTAATCACGAAAAAAATCCATAGACTTCTAAAATGCAACATTTCATGCTGCCATACATAACAAAAACATTTCTGTATGATTCTCATATAATATTAGGCTATACATATAGGTAAATATATTTATATATATATATATGTATGTATATATTTGAACATCAATAATATAACAATTAACTCTTTTTTAAACAACATTCTTCTCAGCTTAACAGAATAAAATCACTGCTTATGTTTCCTTTAAATTTACGATTACCAACAGTCACTAATTAAATATATTACTAAACAAATAACTACGTAATAACAGACACATGCACACATACATTCATACATATATATATAATGTTTTTATTACATACATTTCCATAAAATATTAGTATATCATCTTTAATATAAATAACAACATATGGACACAATGCATTTTCATAAATATATATGGTAATAGTCTTTATTGATCACGGTTTTATTTTTATCAGTAAATTAATTTACAACAATACGCATACAAATATTATTTTATTTATTTACTGACAATTTTCACTGTCAATTTGATTATCTTTCATGAAATTATAATTAGCTAATGTAATGATAATTGGTAATTTCATTTGACTTTTGGACTAGATAGAACATTACATTCATTATACGAGGATGAGTATATAAATACATAAATGTCAGTTAGTTATAATGTAATACATGTTAGAATGAAGAAAGAAAAGTACACATACCGTCACTACACAGATAAGAGTAAATGAGTAGCGGAGCGTTTCAGTTAACGACAATGTAAATACATAATTAATATAAGTATTGTAGTTTATTTACGATTTGGCAGTTTCTTCTTTTTCTTGTGATTTTCTTGACCTGAATGATGAGACCAATGATGACATCCAGTGTTGCCGTCTTTGCTGTTGATGAGAACTACTGCTACTACTGGTTGCAGATGTTTCACTTTCATTTCTGGTAGTGTCACTTACAGTTTTTGACCCCTGAGGTTTATTACGATTGTTGTTTTGCACACCCAGAAATGTTGTACCTATTAAGACAATAATATATTTTATACATGATTAAATAATAAAAAGATTATGCAAAGAACCTTTTGTTCACACTGAAATATTATGATCAAATTTGTGTAGCACATGAGATTTTTCCCACTGATAGGTTTGATAAGAATATGTTCAGAGAAATACTCCCACCACTTGAATACTTTTACTATAACTAAATTATAATGAGAAAAGGAAAACTCTTTTCCTCATAGTGATGTTGTTGTATCTCATCCTCAAACTAAACCTGAATACTGAACTTCAGAATACCAACATACGATTTCGCTCATACACCACTGGCATATTTGCACCACCAGAAGTAGTCGACGAAGAAGTTCAATGTAAGGATAGAAAATCAACTGAAAGACTTTATGTAGTTCCAGACAATTTTTCTCCACTCTTGGGTCGTTCCTGGATAAGGCACCTGGGCATTTACCTTCAAGATATCAACATCAAAAAGGGTAATACCAATTCTATATATTTAGTACTGCCAACGAACATAAAACATGAAATCTTCAATAAATATGCCAGTCTGTTTGAAAAACAAGTTGGTAGATGCAAAAACATTACAATTTCTCTCAAAGTAAGGAAAGACGCAAAACTTGTAGCTAAGGAAGCTAAGGAAGTTCCCCATGCTCTCAAAATAAAGGTAAACTAAGAACTCAAAACACTCAAAAACCAAAACATTATCTGAAAAGTCTAAGAAAGTGACTTTGCATCTCCATTAGTCATGATTCCCAAGCACGATGATACCATATATCTGTATGTTGATTACAAAGTAGGGGTGAACCCCCAACCACAAGATACACACTACCCTATACCAAAAATCGACAACCTTCTTACAGCACTCAATGATTCTTTATATTATTCCTCCCTAGATCTAGTTAAAGCATGTCTTCACGTACCAGTCTCTGAGGAGAGTGCAAAAATTCAAACAATTATTATTCATAAAGGAAGTTATGCCTTCAATTGCCTCTCATTTGGAATCAAAACTGCACCAAATGACTTTCATCTCACCATGGGCAAAGTCTTGAAAGGACTCAGAGGGGTTACAGCATACTTTGACAATATAATAGTTCATGCAAAAACACAAGAAGAATACTACAAAAACCTGACGGCTTGCCTAGATGTATTACAAGAGTTCGATTTACACCTCAACAAAGAAAAGTGTGAATTTTTCAAAACTAAAGTCCAACACCTAGGCTATGTAATTGAACAAGAAAAAATTTCCTAAGACCCAACTATGGTCACAGCCATTATAAACGCACCTAGACCAGGAAGTCAAGATGTAAAGAGATTCTTAGGAATAGTAACCTATTTTGCAAAGTTTGTACAGGGTGATTCAAAGAAACAGGAAATTTTGAAAGTTGTGTTGGTAGCCGTAGGCGATTGGTACCACTTGATAAGTGGTGCCAGCCTCTATAACCTAACCTGCCATTTAGTTGTCATGGATCCTTAGAGTGGTGCGCAACGTGCATTTGCTATCAAAGCGTTTTACAAAAACAATGACAGTGTGGAGGGAGTGCGTAGAGAATTTCGCCGTCATTTTAATCTGGGACGGCACGACTGTGTTCCATCAGCACATGCAATTAAAACATGGATAACTAATTTTGAGGAAACTGGTTCGGCAATGAAAAAGAAACCTCCAGGTCGTGAGCGAACCGTCTGTACACCACAGAATGTTCAAGCTTTACAAGATGCTGTCACACGAAGTCCACATCGGTCAATCCGTCATCTCTCTGCATCTTTACAATTGCATAGTTCAAGTGTTCGAAGAATGTTAGTGAAGGACTTGCAATACCATCCTTACAAGTTGCAGATCGTCCAGGAACTGAAACCAAACGATGCAGTTGTGTGAGCACAATTCTGTAATGTAATGCTTCAGAAGATAAATGATAACGAAGAGTTTGTTCACAAACTGTGGATGTCAGACGAAGCGCATTTCCACCTCAGTGGATTTGTTAACAAGTAAAATTTCAGATACTGGGCACAAGAAAATCCTATGCAGCTACACCAGCGTCCGTTGCACAGCCAGAAAGTGAACATGTGGTGTGCTATGTCATCTTACGGTGTTATAGGCCCTTATTTTTTTGAGGATGACAACGGTCTTGCGATTACAGTGACGTCGGCTCGTTACATAGCCATGCTTGAAACATTTGTTGTGGAACAACAAAAGAGATTTCCACCAATTCTTAATACAGCCTGGTTTCAACAAGACAGAGCAACGTCACATACTGCACGAATAACGATGGCAGCTGTACGCTGATTGTTTGGATGTGTCATTTCATGAAATGGTGACATTAGATGGCCTCCCAGATCGCCTGATGTCTCAGCTTGCAATTACTTTTTGTGGGGTCACCTTAAAAGCAAAGTGTTCTACAGTAGACCTGCTACAACAGAAGAACTGAAGGCAAAGATCCGAGAAGCAATTGCAGAAATTCCAGTTGAGATGTTAGTCAAACCATGAACAATTTAACGAAGAGACTTCGTGACTGTTTACGTAGAAGAGGAGGTCACCTGGAAGATGTCATCTTTAAAAAATAAACTAATGCATGTATCCTAAAATGGCAACATTTGTATAATTACATGAAATAAAATTCATTTTTAAAAAAAATTGTTCATTAACGTTATTTAATTTTAAAAATTTCCCGTTTCTTTGAATCACCTGTACCACATACCTCGACACTCTCATGTCCACTGAGATTACCTTCAGAGAAATCACAAATTCCACTGGTGTTCAAAATGTTAAGCGGCTTTAGTACAACTGAAAATGAATCACAAGCAATCGTGTACTAACCCCATTCAATCTGTATCTTCCACTGACAGTGAATGCAACGCTTCTCCGACAGGGATATCAGGAATAATTTTACATACAATAAATGAAGTAGAAAGGCATATTGCTTTTGCTTCTTGTTCATTTGCCAAAACCAAGATGAATTATAGACAGCTTGTCAGGGAGGAACTAGCAATTGTATTTGCCCTAAAAGAATTCTATTATTATATATATGGCAAAAAGTTCATACTGTGTACCAATAACTGTCCACTGACTCACATTCTACATGAAAATTCAAAACTTCCAGCTATGACATCCACAAGACTTCTACGCTACACAACTTGGCTCACAGACTTTAACTATCAAATTTGACGTAAACAAGCAGAAGAAAATGTCCATGCCAATTTTCTGTCATGATCTCCTATTCAAGGAGATTTGTTTCTCCTTCTTTGTTCAAGGAGATTGTTCAATTAGTATTTCTAATTTCTAATGAAGTAATCTAAAGATTTCCAATGAAATATAAAATTACAAAATTCTTGCTGAAGAAACTTCACATGATGAACACTTATCAAAAATGAAAAGTGAAAATTATGGTTCTGAGTGTTACCTACAAAATGGCATCAAGTAGTATCTTTAAAGGGCAACAAGTAGCCATACCAACTTCAATGCATCAGTTAGTTCTCACAGAACTGCATCACACTCATGTGGGAATTGTAAAGATGAAACAATTGGCCAGACAATACATTAAATCTCATTTGGAATCAAAATTGCACCAAATGACTTTCATCTCGTCATGGTCAAAGTCTTGAGAGGACTCACAGGGGTTACAGTATACTTTGACAATATAAGCATGCAAAAACACAAGAAGAATACTACAAAAACCTGACGGCTTGCCTACATGTATTACAAGAGTTTGATTTACATCTCAATAAAGAAAAGTGTGAATTTGTCAAAACTAAAGTCCAACACCTAGGCTATGTAACTGAATAAGGAAAAACTCCAAGATCTAGATCTAGAAAATCTTGTCAGACTGTGGATGAATAAAGAAAAACCTTTCCAAAGCACCTATCCATCACTGGGATGAACTCTCAGAATCTTTTAAAAGGGTTCACATGGATTATGCTAGATCGTTACAGGATCACCACTTCTTCATCATGGTCAATGCAAAGTCCTAATAGTTGGAAATTTTTTATTCTAAGAATGTACCAACAACAGATTCAACCATTCAATACCTTCAAGATATATTCTCATCTTACAGCCTATACTATACAACAATGCAGCCTATACGACAATGCAACAATCTTCAAAAGTGAAACCTTTACAAAATTCTGTTCTGACCAGGGCATACATCAAAAGTTTACAGTACTAGGTCATCCCACTATTAACAAACTCACTGAACGCAATTTACAAACTTTCAAGGAAAAGTTAAAGGCAGTGACTTTACCTAAATTACCCATTCAAAGAAAAATTCAAGAAATTTTAATGTGTTATAGATCTACACCTCTCTCATCTGGTAAATCTCCATCAGAGTTATACCTAAAACAAAGATAACATATTAAATTAGACCTTCTGAAACCACCATCACCTTCCAACATCACTTCTAGAGCATGTCAACTAAGCATGGGAGATCAAGTACAAGCAAGGTGGTACCCCTCCACTAACAAACCAATGTAGAGACTTGGAACTGTAGTCCAGAAGCTTGGAAAACTTCACTAGATGATTAAGTTTGATGGCGACGGATAATCCCTGAAGAGACAGAATTACCATTTGTCTCTATCGATTCAAAACCAAAGAAAACAGTGACATTTGCTCCATCACTATACACATATGGTGAACGAAGAAGAGATCCCTAGAGGGGCTCCACCTGGCACCTCCCGAAGCGCCAGGAGAGATGTATTTAGGTTGATATATATAAATTTAAGAATGCAAAAATTTAAATGTAAAATTTAAAATGTATATAATTTAATATGTATATAAATTCAACTTTTTTTTTCAATAAGCGTAGGGGACTGTTGTATCCCAACTTTCAAAAAATTGATGCAAGCTGACTATTGAATCGAGGATTTAAGTGATGATGTGGACATTTGTTACAATATTATTATTACGTTCAATTAATTCATTATGTTTCAATTACTCATTATGTTCTCATTAATAAATATTGTTTTATAATTTGAAAATGTGTGTACTTATTTAATTAAGAGACATAACATATGTCATTCCAATTACTGTTGTCAGAAACAGAAAGCATTTATTTATTACAAACACAAATATTTTTCTGGATATTGGTATACTTTGTTAACAGAAGTGAGAACACAATAGGGCTAAACAGAGAAGCACACAGTAAACAAATTCATTAAATTTTAATAAATTTATTCATATATTTAATTTTCACTGACAGCAAGAATTTTTTAACCTAAAATTCATAACTAAGGAACTATACTAATAAAATATCTGCAAGCTATTCTTTTAGTAAAAAAATAAATATTTTCTAACATAATAGATTTCTTAAGTAAAAAGTAATTTGCACTTAATTGTATATTCATATCATAAAGTAAACCTAAAAAGCATGTAACTAAATTTTTAAATTATTAAAAAATATCTATTATGAAAAGTCTTAAATTTTGTACTTCACATGCACATACTTGAATATACATTGTAAATCTATACTAAATGCAAGTAGATTCATATTATTTACTATTTATAGCATGTAAGTGTCACACGTATGTGACGCCATAAAAATTAGTAACATATTTATGAGTACAGCATATATGTTGAAAATAAACTGTTCATTAAAATTTTCACAACTCAGGTCTATACATGCATTTTCAGAATGCAAATAAATTTTATTATTACTGTATTTTTAATGTTGGTACTTTTTTATTGGTTTTAGTCAATTAATCTTATCATGAAATTTATGTAATTGTAAAATTATATGTATCTATATGGGGTTCATTACCATCCACAGCTTGAAAAGTTGTAACATCATATCACCTGCACACATAGAACTATTGTTCAGTATTATATTGTACAACTTTTAAAGTGAAATCCAAAAATGTGACATATTTTTATTAAATGGGTTAACTATATCAAAATAAGATTTCTTTGTCCATTAAAAGAAAAATATTTTAATCCAAAATTGCTCTTTCATGTTTTTTACCAGTATCCTAGTTAAACAACAAATTGTAAGAGCTAACAAAACCTTCACTTAAATAAAACCAACAAAAAAAGCCTTAAATTATTTGCCCATCCAAAATTACAGTTTGTGTACTAACAATAAAATGAGAAACATATTTATTTTATTATGCAGTTTCTTTGAATGAACCAAAATGCAAAAAACTGTAATTGCATTAATATTATCTAAGATTTTACTCCTTAGCGAATCATCATTAACAGACCTGATTATTTTGAAATCACCTGTGCTAATTATTTCAAGTACCATTAAAACACAGAAAGATACCCAGTATCAATTGTAGATTACTTTGAAAGAAGATTATGATAATTATTTCAAACATTTAAAATATGCAAATACAATTCCCTGGAGAGAGTACTAATTAAGAAAAATGTGATCATAAATTAGTGTACAGCTAATAAATATACATTTTAGGAATGTTCAGTATAAAGTTATAATTTTGATAACCAAAACATTTCATGTTTGAAAAGTATAAAACAGTTTTTTAAATCAACCTTCTAATTTAAGTTAAAAACTAAGGAATCTCACTTCAGTCTGAGCCAGCATTTAAAACTTGAAGTAGGGAAGAAATATCTAACTTACTACATATGTGTAGTATGTATATATATGTGTGTGTGTATTTCATATATATTGTAAGATATGTCATAAGCAAGTTCAGTTTTATTATGTAATTTGATATTACCTGCAGCTTCATCTGGTGGTGTCATTCCGTTAGCAACTCTTTCATGGCTTATTCCTTCATGGGATGTACTTCCTTTGCATTCTTCAGCATTTTTAGATGATTTCTCTAAATCTTTGTCTACTGAAGTTCTTGATTTCAACAATACTCTCCATCCTTTATCTCTTCTAGTACCATCAGGCATTTTCTTTTTTGATATCTTTGGCAGAGTCATAGCACGTCTTTCACTCTCTAAACTGACTTTCTCTTCTACTTTTTGGTTCTTTAATGAAGCAGGTGATGCTGGAATAGTTACAACTTTTTCAACAGACCCTTTCGGTGAGCCTAAATCACTACTTTTTGAAAACCTATCACTAAAATTTTTCAAACGTCTGAAAAAATTGGACGGTGATTTCTTTTGGACCTTTTCTTCAGAAGAAAGATCAGATGAAGCTTTTGACAAATTTTCTTTAGATATTTCTTCAATGTTGTCTTTAACATTAGAACTGCAGGTCGTTTCTAGTATTGTAATCGAAGTTGTGGTAGTAATAGTTGTAGCAGTTGTATTATTGCCGTTATCATCTTTTGTCACATCATCACCATTTACAACTATCATAATGTCATCTTTAACATTTGCCTCAACATCAGAACAACCCTGAGCACAGCCTTCCTTAATGACACCCAATTTAGTACTACATTCTTTATTGTTGCTAACCATTTCTTCCTCTATCTTATTAGTTTCTTCTCTTCTTGGGGATTCTTTTTCCAATTTAAAATCTTTCGGACTGCTTGGTGAACTCCTACGTTGTAATACATCACGAAAATCTTTTCCTGTTCGAAATTCCCTTAACCCTTCTGGACTGCCAGCAGAAATTGACCTCGTTTTTCTTCCGTACTGTCCATGAACAAAATCTCTTCTCCATTCTTGTTCTGCCAACGAATAACTACGAGAATCTTTACCATCATCACTTCCACATTTTTTTGTCCACTGATGATCATGTGGTAAACAATTTTCATAACGCCTGTCATCTATACTTCCTTGGTCTCCAGAAGACCAACTACGTTTCTCACCACTGTCACTGCTTCGAAATGAACGATCATGTCCTCTGAGAACTCGAGCTATCTCTTGCTCTGCCAGCTGATGAGTTTTTTCACGACTTCCTTTTCGACTCCCTGGATAACTTTTACGTCCAGAACTGCTGAAAATCAAACAAACCTCTGCATTATTTACAATAAATGTAAAAGTGTAAAGTTTAACAATTCAGTTAAATTGCAGATATAAGCACTATACAATTAACTCAAAAACAATAACAAGATACACTATTTCATGAGATCTTTCTTAAAACTCTGAAGGTTTATGTATATATAACCCCAAATTTAAAAAAAATCCATTCACTTTTATTTTTGTTTGACTTTATTTTTACTTCCTTGTATGAAGTAAGGGAAGTATTGTAATCGTGAAACATTTTTGGTTTTCAGATTTCAATGGAAATATCCATTTTTACTATTTCAGCATAACATATTGATGTACGTATATATCATGCATAACTCAAAAATGATTACTCATAGAATGTTGAAATTTTTTATTTAGGATGTTGTAACATCTAGTTGTGCACCTCCCCTTTAAATTGCAAATAAAAACAAATTTGGATTTTGGGCTTTTTCTTATCTGCAGTATTAAGCCCTCATTGAGAGCTTTGCAACAATATATCATAAGTGGTACTTATTTTGATTGGTTCCACAGTTATAGCCAAAAAAAATTTTATTAATGAAATATTTAAATCTTACAAGGGGAAGGCATATCAGTTTGAATCCGACTTCATCTTTTTTTCTTTTAACTTTTTTACTTCCTTTTTTTAATTTAAATATATTGATTTATTAATAACTATTATCTCTGATTGTAAAAAAATTTAACAATAAATAATAATTGAATAATAACAATATAAAAAAATATGAAAAAGATATCAGAAGTTATTAGTGAAATAAAATTTTATGTACTTTTCATTTAAATTCAAAAATTGTTACAATCAGTGGTTAATAATTATTAATAAATCAATATATTTAAATTAAAAAAACAGTTAACAAAAAATGTATGTATATGAAGTCGGTTTTGAATAGACGTGTGCATCGTTACAGATCCGACATGTTCTCACTTACACCACATATCTACTTAACGATGTGAAACAATTAATATATAAACTAATACAAAATGCTAAGGAAATTTGTAGGGCCATTTTTCTTGAATATAATTGAATATTGTGTGTTAGTATTTATGATAAAAACACGTAAATAGTGAGTGTACTTTCACACACAAAATTTTGTTCAAATTGGTGTCCCGAAGCTTGTGCCTTCCCCTAGATATCAACAGTAATATGGATCTTAGGTGCCTTATACTGATTTAAATTTTTATAGAAAAAAGTCACTATAGTTATTTTCCTTCAGAATTAGAAATAATTTGCTTTTGAAAAGCAGACTTTTTTAAACAATTAAGCATGATCTTAGTACTAGAATAATTTAATTTCCAAACCCTATCTTGTTTTACCTTTTACACATTCTCAAAAATGATTAGCCATAGAATATTGAAATTTTATATTTAGGAGTGTTGTAACATCTCCTTTGTGCATCTCCTTGTGCATCTCCTTTTTGATTGCAATCGTCTGGGCAATCAACATTTAGAATAACTGAATGTTATGTTGGTAATAATCATGTATATTACATCTGATTATTTAATATTAATTGAAAGTTATAATTTAGAATTGTATTATTTTTGGATTTTCTTAGCAAAATCTTCTAAAAATTATATATTTATTTTTAAAAATCAATTTTATTTAATTATTTGACAGAACAATAAAATACAATGTTATGTTGGTACTAACTATACATTTTTGAATTGTATTCAATTTAAAGTGATTGTTGAAATTATTTTAATAATTACTGTTGACATTTGAATTCAAATAATTTTTTTTTATTAAATATTTGTATTTACTAAAAAAATTATTTTCATTTATAATAAAAGTGATTTGTAAATTATTAATTTCAAAATACCTACTCTATCCTTCAAATTTCTATTTCTATTTAATAAAAATGTAAGTATCTTTCAAATTACATCTTTTTTTTTTGTTATGGAGAAGTGATTCTGGTCATAGAAAAGGTATAGTACATAACTCAACTTGTAACTCATATTAAGCACTAATGAAAATAGGTAGCTTTTTTCACTTGTTCATAATATGCTTCTTACAACTCTTGTTATGTAATATAATATTCTAGATCAGTATTATTTGTATTTTCGTGAGTTGCTGATTAACAAAAGTTTCAGATTTCTGGTGAGTTGTATAAATAAACGTTAATAATAAACTATTCCATTTAGTGAACTCCTATATACTGGTTAAACAAAGTTTTACCAGTATGTTTAAATGAAGTGCAGCACAAAATGTGTGTATGTAATTTAACAGGTATACAAGGAAGTCATATGGTGTCCACATCAATTTTTTTTTTATTATTTCAAGCTGCTTTTGATAATTATGCATTTAAACACACGAAGTAACAAAACTTAGTTGAGAGCCCATCTGTATAATTTTATTTCATGTTTAACATTAAAAAAAATAATACTAATTAGAAAAATTAATAATTTTCATCTCCAGCCTATGAATGATTTTAATTGATTTCCATCTGAATGGAATTTCTATTACTAACATATATCTAGATAAAATTGGAGAAACTCTCCAAAAAGTTAAAAATAACATGAGGGAGAAACAGAATTATTAGTCTAATATTTCATGTCATAAAAAGTAGATGACTGCAGAATATTAATGACAATTTACTTCTGATTAGAATAAATAATATATTATTATTTTATTCTATTGTTTCATAATAAACTGATCATACTAGATTATAATTAATAAGTAGTAATTTATGAGAAATTTCATCCACTTTCATGATGTTTTAGAATAAGGTTTAGAAATCATTCAAAAAACACAAAAATAAAAACATCAAAAAATGTAAAAAAGTTAGAAAACATTAATATATGGTCAATATTACCAAATGGAATAAAACAATATTTCTTAATTACCTGGAACTTTCAGTTGATATTTTAAATTTTAAAGCTTTTTCACTAACAGCTACTTCAGTAACTGTCTCTTCTTCATCAGAATCTTCACTCAGCTCAGGTAAAATCTCTTCACTACCAATTACCACATCATCTTGATCATCTTCACAACGTGACTGATTGATAAAAAAAAACAACTTAAGGAAAAAATAATGATAAATTTACTAAAAAAAATTAAACTAAAACTCACTTTAAAAGTGTCAAATTTTAATGTTCACAATAGATAAATATAACCAAAAAATTACAAAAACTTTTTTCTATAATTTATTAAATAGAATTTTTTTCTTATAATTGATATTCACAATTTAGTTGTAGAGGAATTTTTATGGTCTTATCCAATAGCATTTGTAATATAATATTCATAATGCATAAGAAAATGAATATTTAGCATTCCTGCCTATTAATAAATAATTTAAAAATGACCTGAAAATCATGCATTAAAATTAAATCTATTGGATTCAAAAAGACTATCAAAAAATAAATTTAATTTACTTATACATTAAGGTTGTTTCACAAGAAATAGAGTTAACATTTGATGAAAAGATAATTATCACCTTATGAAAAATCATCTCATTTCAAGTTTAAAAAAATGTCTGTTGGATATCATACCTGAAAAATATTTACATCAAAAATATAATTCCAAAAAATGGCATAATCTTTCTCAAGAATAAAAAGCATTCCATTCCAGCTTATAATGAAAAATGAGAATTAAAATGTATCTGTTTTCTTTATCATGTCAAGTTAACAATGACAATCAGATCTAAAAGTTACCTTCATTCTGTATTACAAGAATCATCTTTATGCTGCAAATCATAATTATCAGAGAAAATTGATTGAAACTTATTGTGCTTCAGGTGCTTTAACATTCATTGCAGCCATAAAAAGAAATGCAACTGTTAATGTAAAGCAACAAATTAATATATCCCATTCTGCGATGAAACAATGAATTATACATATGTTTCAACAGAGTATGGAAATTTCAGAAAAATTTTTTTTTTATAAATCTTTTATAGCAAAATAAAAATTCTTCAGATAAACAGCGTGATTGAAGTACTTATAATTTTCCAATTTGCTATCAGTTATGAAATATTCCATATGTCTTTATTCATAATTGTTTCATTATCTAGCCAAAACTAAATTACAGTAAAAAAATCTTCTGTTAAACCCTCCAGGTTGATAAAAGAAAGCAACTTAAGTTTTGATCTTCCTAAGTCAATTCCTGTAAGTTCTATTTTCACTCCCTTGTCAGAGCTTGGTGGAGTACCCTTATAAAACTCAAACATAATTCCTGTACACACACCCCACAGCTATTATATAGCTTCAGTGGAGTTAAGTTGTTGTACTCCTGAAGGTAACCTACTTAACTTTTAGGGCAGAAGAGTTGAGGGGATATTTACACAGTGTTTTTTTTTTATGGAACTACAAGTTTAATAAAACATAATTTTAAGTTTAATGAATTTAATAGAAGGTTTAATTTAAACAAAAACTGGAATCAGGTGAAAAAATATTCTAATGAATTAACTATAAAAACTATACATCCTTTTCTTAGAAAATTATGTAAGATACTAATTGTACATCAATTTATACACAATCTACATCACTGAGTCTACAGAGATTTCAAAATGTATTTCTAGGACTTTTAACTGATTAACCGCCAATGGTGCATAAATGAACTTTTTGGTAAACAATTTTTTTTTTAATTTCTACAACATTTTTCATACTTTGTGTAATTTGCCTTTATTTTCTTAGGTGTTGTAATCACAAAAAAAAATTATATGGTTATAGGTTTTTAATCAGCAAGTTTATTCGCATATCAACTTATTGTATTTTATGAGATCATGAAACCCCTTCTGTATAAGGTATATAATGATCACGATATGCTTGTTAAAAATAGTATTTCTATCTTATTTGCTTATTTAAGTGTGGCTTTTATTCATCAGCTAATGAAAATTATTTATTTTGAAAACTGATAATGAATAGTGGTTGTTAAAAATAATGGTGCAATTACATACCTTTGGTTTATGGAGTGGCTTTGGCTTATTGCATGCTAAGCATGCAATATATTATTCTTACATTATAAATAATAACTTCACAATCCCACGTTGTATAATTTTTATGTTTGAATCATTAAATTTTTGTTTTGTCAGTCTTTTTACTATTTTTATCGGTGTCATTATTGTATAAAGTATTCAATTTCTATGTTTGTCAACAAATGGAATTTACAATTTGGTGTTTTTTCTCATAATTTACCTATCAACAAAGAAATGGTGCCATATTTTGGTAGGCATTCAGAAAAAATGTTTATCAGGGGAAATCCAATTAGATTTAGATTTAAGCTTTGGTGTTTGTGAAGTTCAGATAGGTGTCTGTAGCAATTTATTCCATACGGAGGTGCAAACAAAGAAAATCTGAATTTGGTCTTCGAACACAAGAAGTATTAGATTTGTTAAATAATGTTTTACTAATCCTAATGAGCACAGAATCTTTTCTGACAATTTCTTATCTACATATGATCTTTTTAATTTACTGAACAAAAAAGGATATTTTGTGACTGGCATTGTCATTGAAAATAGGCTTCCTAATTGCCCATTGAAAAAAAAATTTTCAGTAGCTAGATGGAATGATAATGCAGTTGTGACAGTTGCCAGTAACTAAAATGGCAAGCATCAACTATCAAATACAAAAAGATAAAAGTTGAAAGGAAAGAAGACACCATGATCTGCTTGAAAAGAAAGAAGACCTCCTCCTGCTTGAAGTACCTAACCTGCAGCTGATTACAGCAGGATGTCACATGTGATGCAAGAGGTGACACTGTGATTATCATCAGGTCCAACATATATCCTGTCATCAATAGCAGCTGGAATGTAGGTTTTAATTGGGCTGTGGTTGGGGGTGTTAGTTTCTTCAGTGCTTACATTTCGCCCAACACTCCTATCAAGACTTTTACTGAGCTGCTGGACGTGATGACAGTCATGGTTGCAATAAGAGGACCTAAGGTAATAGTAGCTGGAGATTTAATGCCAAGAGCAATAGCTGGGGTGGCAGCATCACCGACACCATAGAAGTTATTCTGGAGGATGTGATCAATGGATTGAGATTCCACCCTAGCAGTGAAGGAGGTGCCAACTTTTGTTAGAGAAGATTACAGCTCCTGGCTGGACGTCACTTTGTTAGTCAGACTTTACTAAGCAAAGTGAAATGCTGGAAGACCCTTTTGGAAGAAGAGTCACTAGTGATTACAGAGCAATAATGTTCAAGTTCGGGTTCCCAATATCCAAGAAGAGAGCCTGCAGCCCTTATTCCTTTAGCTGGTAAGCAATCAATGAAGTTGGAGCAGTCTGCAGACATAGAATGAGAGGTCTGATGCATGTGTCTTCCCAAAGTATTGCCCCCAAAGAATTAGCTGACATTACAAGAAAGACCCGTGAGGAGATGTTAAATAAGAAATGGGCTTCCTCGCAGCAGAAGGTGTACTGGTGAAACCAATAGGTAGAACCAGCTAGAACAGCTTGGTTAAAGGCTAGGTGACAACTCCAGAGGATGAACCACCGAGGGAACAAAGAGGACCAGCAGAAGGTGAAAGACTGATTAAAGCAGGCCAGAAAAGATCACAGGAGGGCGATTTGGGAGGCTAACTCTGGAGTGGAAAGGAGCTGTGCGAGCTGCTGGAGGATGATGTTTGGGGCAATGCTTATTACAATGTCACAGGAAAGTTCAGATGAAGGTTTCCTGTACTATCACCTTGCCCTTTTCTCCCAGCTGCTGTTCTCAGATGGAGAACAGTGCAGGAGGGAAGAGATTATGGCCAAGAATATCACTCTCTTCACCCTGGAAAAGTTTCGCAGAGCATCAGCAGGCCTGAAATGTGACAACAGCCATGGACCTCATGGGATACCGACTGAGGTGGTCTAAGCAGTGGTCAAGGCCGAGCCCTGCGGAGTGCTGGACATTTTCAACTTTATGTTGCAATACAAGCATATTCCCAGGAGCTGGAAGGGAGCCCAGCTAGTCATGAATAAAAAAACCAGGTGCCAGGATGGTACAGTGTCAACATATAAGCAAGTCTCTCTCTGTCTGCTGAACAGCTTTAGCAAGATGATTGAAAGATTACTGATAGTAATCTTTCAATTGGCTAAAGGAAGAGGTGGTCAATTGAGGAAGATTTTGTGAGTACCAGTACAGCTTCAGAACTGGGTGCTCCACAGTGCATGCAGCGTCTGAGGTCATACGGATTGCTGACGAAGCTGCTGATTGCTCAAGGACAAGAAGAAAGATCCTCCATAGTGGTGCTCCTGTACATCAGGAATGTCTTCAACAACCTGCCATAGGAGGTCATCCTCTGTGAGCTGAAGTCCTGAGGTATCAGCTTCTATCTCCAATGAACCATACAGCCCTACGCAGCCAACTTGGTTTGACCATAGTTGGGAGAAGTGAGAAGGAGGTTATGGCCAGAGGCAACAGAGTAATAAAACTAGTGACAACATGGCTTGTAAGAAATGAGCTTCAACTAGCAGCCAAAAAGGCTTAAACAATTGTTCTCTCTGAGAGAAGGCAACTGTCACCAATCTGAGTATGCATGGGTAACCTGCATCTCCACATATCTCAGGAGATCAAATAACTAGTTATTTGGCTGGACAGTTACCACAGTTTCAAGTGCCATACCAGGAAAGTGACTGAACACAATTTCAGTCACTCTCCTGGTAAGTGAACCAGCAAGTTCAGCATTAAGCAGTGTAAGTGGTCAATGTAAGTGGTCTACATGCATCCAAGAGGAGGATGCTGTGAGTGTGGCATGAATCACACTGTTATACAGAGTCCCAGCCTGAGGGAGGCCATTAAAGTCCAAGAAAGCCTTGCAGATGACAAGAAGGTTGCAGAGCTAGATTGTGCTGAGGTCACCTTCTGCTATAGGACAGTCTCCACAGAGGCTGCTTAAGTGGTGGTTGACATCCCCCCCAGTTGAACTTATGGCAATTAGGTTGTGAGAGTGCTGAGGAGATCACCTTAGCAGTGATCAAGATGAAAGGATGATGCTCAGATGGCAAGAACATTGGGACAGCACAAGAACAGGCAGGTGGTCCTACAGGCTGTTATGACATTTAGGCACCTGGATTAATCGTGAGTGAGGGGGGAGTTGAATTTTGAATTGGCCAGTTTTTAATGGGTCATGAATCATTCAATTCCTACATATACATCCAAGGAAGGCACTTGTTCAACGTGTTCATTTATTGAGGGCAGTATAATATACCAGAACACACAATTTTCAGCTACAACCAATGGATCTTGCAAAGAGAAAGATGTACAGAAGCATTGGGAGTGATAACTGCTGACATCATTATTACCAAGATGATCCACAGTCCAGATAATTGAACCTCCAGTTAGAAGCTGATACCTCTTCAGTCGTCTGTAATGAAAACAGTGATCTTGATCATGAAGATGAAGTCAGAATAGAAAGTATGGTAAAGGACAGCCTGCGATGCTAGTAGGTAGGTGCCCCTGCTTACAGGGATACCTGCCTGCGACGATGGCCGCAGGACTCCCGCAGCAGGTGCCTTAATGAAACACCCCCAATGAGGTCCCATTGCATACTCATGGTGCTGTGTAATACCAGATATGGTGGGTCTTGAATCGTTGGTGAGGGAAAGAGTGTTTAGTCGTGACAGCCCGACACTACTGTATTGTGGGCAAACAGTGGCTGATAGAGATTTCCCCTGCTCTGAAGCAAAAAAAAAGTTATGACTAATGACAAAAAAAGTATTTTTCTCATTAAATACCTATTGTACAAGTTTTAAGGAAACGTGAAACATAAAAGTAAAACTATATTATTCTATAAGGTTCATATCAAATTCAATAGAAACTAATAGTAAGAACAGAACTGTAGTTGTTCACTGTATTTCTAATGTTCAGTAGTGTATTTCATATTTACACTAAAGAAAGCCACAGCTTTACAAAATGGTATTACATACAAATACCATTGCTTATTAAGTTATCAGCAGGGTAGTTAACTTTTTAAAAGTAATTTTAAAAAATTCTAAATATACAGAGATGTCCTTCCAACAGATCTTTTCAGAGCTATTTATTTATAAATCTCCAATATCAGTGATGTTGCAGTTGGCATTGTTGTAAATGGCACCAGACTTGAAATGATTAGAAAATCTATTTAATATGTAATCAAATTATATTTAAACTATAATGTATTATTTATTCATTTATTATACATTTGCTGAATTTATTGTGTTTATTCCTTATTGCTCAAAAGTGCATATAACTTGATTGTGCATGTGTAAAATTTGTACAATTAGGTAATTTAAAAAGGTTGATTCAATTTTATGTACAGAACTTATTAAAACTCAAGTTCTGTTGTTTCATTCCTTATTTTTGTAACCAAGGAATTTAATAAATTCTTTTCCAGTATTTTAAATAATAATAATAATACTATATATGGCAAGTTGTCATTAAATACAATTATAAGTCACCATATTAAATACAATTTTAGAATATAAAAACAAATATAAGTTCTGCACAAACAACCGAATGAACCTTTTTAAATTATATAATTGGACAAATTTTACACATAGCACAATGAAAGTTATATGCGCATTTTAAACAATAAGAAATAAATAAAAATAATTCAACTGAAATTTGTCAGAATATACTAAGGAATTCACAGAATCAATGTATAAAATCCTGCTAATGACTAGTTAATTAATTGTTGATATATATATCAACAGTTAATCTAATATACTTTTGCTATGATTAAAAACTATAACATATGAGAATATTCAATAGTGATAGACTAATGTGCAGGAAACTAATGATGATCAGAAGTAAATAATGTTGCTAACAAATGGAGATACAAAGTAGCTCAATTCTGAAGTATCATTTACTTCCTTCTTTCCTTTTTCCTGTTTAGCATCCGGTAATTAACATTCATATATTACTTCAGAGGATAAATGAGTATGATATGTATGAGTGTAAACGAAGTGTAGTCTTGTACAGTCTCAGTTCGACCATTCCTGAGATATGTGGTTAATTAAAACCAAACCACCAAAGAACACCAGTATCCACGATCTAGTATTCAAATCCGTGTAAAAATAACTGACTTTACTAGGACTTGAACGCTGGAACTCTCGACTTCCAAATCAGCTGATTTGGGAAGACGTGTTCCCACTAGACCAACATGGTGGGTTATATCATTTACATCCTGTAGACACAAAAGTGAACATAGTAAGTTAAAGTAGTAAGTAGCTTGTATGTTTTGAAAATCTCTATCTACAGTATTATTTTTAACAATTTGATTTTCCTAGAATATTACCCAATGATTTTTTTACATACAATTATGCTAATCAATTCAAATGTAAAAATTAAAAAAATAATCTTATAAAACAAAAATAAATTAGCAATGCATCAACACTTACCATCTGTGAGAAACTAATAGAAGGTTTTCGAACATTTGTACCACTGCTTGATTTTACTATATCATGACTAGGTGATGGATTAGTCGGGGAATTTGGAACAGAAACACTGGAATTATCAACTGCTGACATAAAATCAGCAGTCACTATACTTTTCCGATGCATTCTATGCTCATCTTTTGCTGCTTCATTGAGTCTCTTGTAGTAGTCCAATGCATCTCTTACTGGGTCAACAATCATCTCCTGACAATCAGTTTTCACATAAATAAATATATGAATAAGGCACTTAATAAAGTAATTTAAATAAATAGAATTCTTTAAAAGTCAACTACTGAAGCATTTGTAGAAAAATTAATTTAAATAACATCTTAAATTTCTGTTCTCTTCCAACTATATAAGCATCTATGAATCTGACAGCACAAGCTATTATTAAATTTGAATAGGAAATATTTAAAAAAAGTTGGCAAAAATTTTTCTGAACTTTCCATAGAAAGTTCAAACTATAAAGAATTTTCCAATATACAGATCTACATAACTTTCCATAGAAATTGTATAGAGTTTAAAATTTAACTACTTAAAGACTGCTTTAGAGTTTTTTTTAATATTAATTCATATTGAATCTCTTATTCTTTTTCCTCAGAAACAAGCTGAAAGTTATCATCATACATTACTTTTTCATTTTTTTTATTTTTTGCTTATTTTCTAGATTAAACAAAATTATTTTTTTTAAAAAATATTCTAAAACTAGAAAAAATTATTCTAAAATTATTTGCTGAATAAACTGTTTTACATTGCAAAACATTAAGGTACGCGTATAACAAAACTTAGTTTAAAACATTTCAAAAGATAATTAATTGATGTCTTTTGCTCTTACCAAGTATATAATTGGTTGTGTCATTGTCACTAAAAGCATTTGCTAAAAGGATAAAAAAACTACATGTATCAATGAATTGCATTCGGAAATTTTGTGATGAAAATAATTTTAATTTAACTTTGCCAATTTTTGGCTTTAAAAAAGTACATCTTTTTTAGGCAGAATCAAAGCTATCAGAAGCAGAAGTAAATCGATATCTTCATCAACAATAGTTGTTGATGAATTGGATTTAGATTGGATTTAGATTGTATAAAGCATTGGTTCAATCTAAACTAGACTACGGATGTATCGTATATTCATCCGCTAGAAAGTCGCACTTAAGAAAGTTAGACGTAGTTCATAATAGCGGAATAAGATATGCAACAGGCACTTTCCGCACAAGTCCGGCGGCTAGTCTAATGTCTGAAGCCGGAATAATGCCACTACATTATAGAAGAGAGATCCTTTTGTTAAGATATGCAGCAAATGTATGGGCTTTCCCTGCTCATATAAATAATATATTGTTCACGAATCATCCTATGGCTGCAGTATATGAACATCGTGCTACCTATTCCAGACCAACCAGAATTAGGTACCACGAATTAAGAAGAAAATATGAAATTGCTATACCAGAGACACTAACAATTTCTACGAGAGAAATACCGCCATGGCTCTTGCCAGCGGTAATTACAAATTTGGATCTCTCTCAAGGAGAAATAAAAAAGAAACCAGCAGTGATCATCCAGCAGGAATTTTTAGCAACCGTCAGTAGTTACGAAGAACATATTAGAATTTATACTGACGGTTCTAAAACCGAACATGGTGTTGGATGCTCGATATATGTAAATGAAGAAGCCCACTCTTGGAGACTGCCAGATGTGGCCAGTGTCTACACGGCAGAACTCACTGCAATTCAGCAAGCTCTTCGCTACACTGAACACTATTGCGAAAAGAGAGTGCTAATATGTTCCGATTCATTAAGTGCACTCGTCGCAATTCGGAACAAGAACATTAAGGATGTCCTAATTGCAAACATCCTGTCCATTTTATACGTACTAAAACAACAAGGACAGCGATGCGTATTTGTATGGACTCCAGGGCATGCTGGTATTATAGGTAATGAAATCGCAGATGAAGCTGCCAGAAAGGCAACAGTCTGCGATGACTTGGATGCATTTCCTGTAAGAGTGGCAGATGTTAAAAACCGTCTAACCAACATAGTAAGAAACAAGTGGAACGCTGAATGGAGGAGTTTAAATACAAAATTAAACTCGGTTAAAACTTCTCCTTATAAATGGAAAAGCGACTTTAAGTTGACTCGCCGTGAACAAGTAGCGGTGACCAGACTTAGAATCGGTCACACGCGATTAACAAATTTATATTTGTTAACCGGCGAAGTGAGACCAATGTGCGGTGTTTGTAATAAAACACTGACAATCAAGCATCTAATAGAAGAGTGTACCATATATGAGGACCTCAGAAAGAGGTTCCGTCTTACAAATAATATTAGTGCTGATCTGGATAATGGAAATGAAGAAAATATAGTTGCATTTTTACACGCCAGTGGACTTCTTAAAAGTCTATAAAATGGAAGTTTAAAGCTGTGGTAAGAGATACTCTAAGCGGTAGTTTTATATATACATATAAGGGAGTCTCGAAGCGTGGCACGTATAGTGATGGGAGGTAGCCCTCTTGCCTAGGCCATTTTGGCTCACCTGCATTCAAGAGCAGTGAGTCGGGGTGTGTCCAATGATGGCATGGGGGACCCTCAAGGGTGGATTGAGGGCGCGAGGCTATGGGTGTACGCCGTGCATGCCTATGGCCTGATATAAGAAGGATTCAACTGCCACGGCACCCTGGCACGACTGATATACTGCTCAATGGCGGTTCTGGTCGCCCCGAGGGTGCTTAAGCAAACTATAAATGAGACTTCGTAGAAGAAAGAAAGATATGGTATTGATTAGTTTAATTTTAATTTTAAGTTCATGGTCTTTTGAGAACCTATCTCAAATTTTAATATTGGGGCCCTTTACACCCCGTAAGTGTTTGTGATTGTCCTTGTCTTTCATGTTTTAATGTTTATTGTGAAGTTTGTGTTTTTAAATAAAATGTAAGGGCCCTTTACACCCTTACATATGACGATCCTGATGGAGATAATAATTTCTTTTAAAGAATGTGACGAGGGCTAATGACCTTAGCAGTCGATGCCCGTAAAAATTCAGTTAAAAAAAAAAAAAAAAAATAGTTGTTTGTAAGTTCAATGAGATTGAAGTGCATGCGCTTGTGCACGCGCATGTGCATGCACTTCTTTCCTTATTTATATACTAATTTTACTGTACTAAGTAGAGGACACACCTGCAGCAATTCAGAAAAGCCTTTTTTACTATTTTATTGTAATTAATAATTATATGATGTAAATGAGTAAAATTTACTCATTTATATCATAAATGCAATGTGTATAATTACATTTATACACATTACTGTATGAAAAATAAATGTTATATATTCAATATAGGGCTTCTACACACTGCCCTAAAACAGGCAGACAAAATATATGTTTTGTGGAAGCATTTTATACTTTAGGAGAAGGTTTAGAAAGAATGTGAGTGGGGGAATAGACAAGTTTCATAAAACTTTGTGGTATTCACTAGAATATTAAAGATACAATAAAAAAATTATTTCAAGCATGTAAAATGATGAATAATAATGGTTTTTGTACTGCGTGAAATATACATAAGTATTCATAGTAACATAACTGGGCCAATCTTGGTCTTACAGGAAAACTGGTAAAGAATATTTTAGAGAATTTTAAGGCTACAACTTTTGTTTGAAACGTTTAATTGAAAACAAATATTTCCAAAGTTATTCATGAAAAACCTGATTTTTCATCCCTTACTACCTCTGTAAAACCTTCCATAAGCTCCTGATAGTGATACACTCATCAGTATCTTCAAACTTATGGTTCAAAGAATTTATACACAAAAATCTAGCTTCATGTAAATGTTTTCTTTTTATTGACATTTTTTGACCATTTTTCCATTACTAATTTCACTTTTTAGATCCTTATACAAAGTAAAAGGAACTACTGTAATCATGAAAAATTTTGTTTTTTCAGATTTAAATGGATATATCCATTTTGACCATCCCTGAATCCATTTTGACTAGTTTCTGGATGACATCTGCACGTATGTTTCTCACATAACTCAAAAACAATTAGCCGCAGAATATCGAAATTTTTAACTTGGGACTTTGTAACATCTAGTTGTGCACCTCCCCCTTGATTGTAATCGATTTAACCAAAAATGTCCAAAAAAGCCCAAAATCCAAAAAATTTTGATTTTGGATTTTTTCTTAACTGCATTAATAAGCCCTCATTGAGAGCGTTTCAATGACATATCATAAGTGGTAATTATTTTTATTGGTTCCAAAGTTATAGCCAAATAAAATTTTATTTAATGAAATATTTGGATCTTACTAGGGGAAGGCACATTAATTGAATCCGACTTCATTTCCTTTTTTTGTTTTAATTTAATTTTTTTAAAATTTGAATATGCTGATTTATTGATAATTATTAACCTCTGACTGTAAAAACATTTTTACAATAAATGCTAATTCAATAACTACAACAAAAAAAATTATGAAAAAAAATAAAAGTTATTAGTGAAATAAAATTTTATGTACTTTTCATTTAAAAAAATAATGTGTATATGTAATTTAATAGGTGAGCAAGGAAGTTATGTGGTGTCCCCATCAGATTTCTATTATTTAAATTTTTTTTCCCTGTTTAGCCTCTGGGAATCACCATCGGGTATTACTTCAGAGGATACATGAGGATGATATATATGAATGTAACTGAAGTGTAGTCTTGTACAGTCTCAGGTCGACCATTTCTGAAATGTGTGGTTAATTGAAACACCACCACCAAAGAACACCAGTATCCTCAATCTAGATCAAATCCATATAAAAGTAACTTTGCTAGGATTTGAACATTGGAACTCTCGACTTCAAAATCAGCTGATTTGCGACAATGCATTCATCACTAGACCAACCCGATGGGTTTATTATTTAAATATTAAAACAATTCAATTCAATTGGAAAAATCCATATAAATTAATTTTTAGTGGAGGAGCAACTTCCATAATAATTAAACATTTTCAATAGCAATATTTCTTCCAATAATGTGTAACAAATCACTTTTTTTGGGGAAAAACTCTTTCTTAAACTTTCATTTGTTTTTAGTCACTAAATTTTCCCAATTAATTAACTGTGCATCAGTCCAAGAAATCTGTAATTTAAACAGATATTAGTGAATGAAAATAGGCATTTACTCATAAAGAGGAGAGAAAGTATGCAATGACTGATATATAAGCTAGATGATTTACCTAATTATTCCCATCTTAAAATGCTTAGTATGTTCTTTACCTGCAATTCAGGAAAAAGATCTCCAAGTGCTTCAAACAATGGAAGTAAAACAAAACCTATAAAGCTGCATTGTGAACTAGGCTTAGTTATTTTATCACGATCCATGAATGGTGTAACTGGTAGCCCTTCCTGTTTCTCAGCATCACTCTGTGTAAAGAACTCCTGTAAAACCAAACCAAATTAATTTTTTTACATGAAATGTTAGTTATATGTAGTCATTTCAACAGTAATAGATTATTGATAGTACCAATTTAACAAAGGCAATAAGAAATGGAGTGTGAATATTGACTCAAATTATATATATATATATATGTGTGTGTGTAACTTTCTCCTAGCATCATTCAAGTAATAAGTTTATTATTATTATATTATTTAATATACAGTAATATTAAAACCAAAAATTACTCTTATTGGTATTTATAAATTAAAGCAATCAACTTAACAACAATGCACTTAAAATAAAATGACAAATTTTCTGTAATGCAGAATATCATTCATTTAGAGAGCCTAAATGAGTTACAGTCTGTGGTCATATGTAGTCATTGACCAATTCATTGCTAGATCTAGCATATAAAGTGAAAACATATTTATGCATTTCACTTGAAAGTGAGTGATATAATTTTGTTGGTGATTGAAGTCAATTAAAATTTTTATACTTAATAAATAGAACTTATCACTTCATAAAAGTACTTTGATTTACCACCTTACAAATGATAACAGTGTTCCACTTATTTAATTCTTCAGAAGTGCTACAATTCCCTGAGGTATAATACATGTCTAGACCCCCGACCCAAGCACCAACTGATACTCACTTCAATCAACTGATAAATATCCTTACACTGAAGATTTTGCTCCAACTAACTGCCAGTGTAAAGTTTTTATTTTTTTAAATCTATGTTTGATAATAAAAGTTTTCTGCATGACATATTTATTGACTCAAATACCTTATCTACTCATATTAAATAAATACTCAAATACTCATATTTATCTACTTCAAATACCTTTTTTTAATTATTCTTAACAATTTTACAATTCAGACAGGAAAATACTAAATCTTTCATGAACTGTAATATATCATATCTTAAAAATAGTTAAATTGTTATTTTATTTTCTATCATAAACTGATATTTTACTCTTCAGTTATTGGATAATTAATCTGAATAATTTTGCTTAGAGAAAATTCATAACAGAAAGCATAAAAATAATTTTTCACACAATAATGTAGTTCATAATAAATTTCAAAACAAATAAGAAATACTTTAGTAATTTTTTTAAACATTTTGTAGAAAAAAATAATAAACGTTCAACTCACTTGTAACAATCTGTCAAGCCAAGGTTCAGCTACTTCCATTGGTCGAGCCTCATTTGAAATATCAGCTACTTTAATTAAAACCATACACAACTAAAGAAACAAAAAAGTTAATATTATTTCAAATAAAATGTACACACATTAAAATCTTATTTTTAATTATATGTGATGCAACATTACTATCATGTTGACATATCTCTGTAATTTGTATAATGAGACAATTCTGATGCAATATTTTTTATGAGTGGCTACAAATACCGTCACCTGATGAGTGTGATTTTAATCACTACAGTTTGTAGAATGTTACTGTTTTTATGCATGTATATTAGCTGAAGTTTACATTTGTTCATTGACCACTACCATGTCAGTACTATATACTGACTTGAGTAGTATGTATTAATTATAACTAATTAGTATATGAATTATAAGACATACTTAGTACAATGTCTGTAACCCTTCCCTTTCATAATTATTATTTATAATAGTTATTATTCTTCATAATAGTTATTTCATAATCCCTTCCCTTCACATTCTATAGCTTCTCAAACCACCATTTTTGTCAATTTTATTTTTAACTGATTGTGATCACACCATCTTGAATATGAGTATAGTTTATACTTTATTCAAGTTTAGTGTGTTCGTTTTATATTCAATAAATGGTTTAGCCTTAGAGTGATTTCAAATCATGGGCACTCCCACAAAAATTCACCTGCTGGTCAACTATCAGTCAAAAATTTGAGGCAATTATGTCCCAAAAAAAAGGTGTAAAAGAAATATGGCAAAATAAAAATAACAGACAACATTTTTTCCACTGTAAATAAATGTTAATGGGTTTTTTTTAGTCATGAGTTCAAAAGAGGTCATGCTTCATTACTTTATTTTTTTTATACAGATAATATTCTACATAATATATATTTCCTTATGGTACTTTACAACTAGAAAGTACAAACAAGAATAAAATTGAGATTTAACATCTAGAAATATATGAATGAAAAGATATTCAGAATGTTTTGCCATAGAATAAATAAAACAGATGCAGGTTTAAAGCTTGAAATGCTCATAGCAAGACTTCAAACTACATAATGAGGCAGTGAAATTGCAACTGTAATTTTAGTTTGTTCCTAAACTATTTTAGTATTTACATTACCTTATTCCAATAACATTAGCAATTTATAAATATTTTAGTATTTACATTACCTTATTCCAATAACATTAGCAATTTATAAATGCGTTTCGTAAATAGGTAATAGTAACTACATTACTACTCGCAGAATTACAAAATAAATACTACTCAATATAAGGTGAATAATCCTAAACCTCTGTTCAGGCATGAATCACCATAAGCAAGAACCAAAAAAGGAAAACATACATTACAGAACAATTAACAAAACAATAGAACAAACAGAACAATAGATTAATTTAAAAGTTTCATAAGAAAATACATTTAAGAAAAATAAAAAATTCTAAACATAGTAAACTTCATTATACAATAATAATACTACATTATACCACAAAATAATATCGGGGTTTTGTTATAATATATCTTAGATGAGGTGATTTAAAACTAGAATCAAAGAACAAAAAGGACAGTTTTAATTACACACCTGACCATAGATTGATTCCCTATTTTACTGTTTTAATTTTTTTTTTAAATATTGTAAATATTTAAAAACTTGCTGGTAAGAGTTTCATATATAGATACAAAAATTAATATTTTAATTAAATTATTATTTATAAAATAATCACAAATAACTAATTATAACAGAAAATACACTTCTGGATAAGTTAATTCATTGTAAAGACACATATAAGACAAATGTCCCCTATAAATCTATTGGAACATTCTTCCTTTTTTGACAGTTTTGTATGATTTTTCCACATAATTGGAATTCAGTCATTGGGATACTACAAAGAAAACA
Organism: Lycorma delicatula; assembly: GCF_047948215.1. Lineage (NCBI taxonomy): Eukaryota > Metazoa > Arthropoda > Insecta > Hemiptera > Fulgoridae > Lycorma > Lycorma delicatula. The sequence continues at coordinate 50,143,045 of NC_134456.1, read as the reverse complement.
TTTCATTTTAGATAATCCAAATCCCTCCTATCTTTCTGCTTGAAAGCATTCTAGCAAAAAACGGTGAATCCTGAACAGAAAGTCTTCAGTGTTTTGCAGTTTGCTAAGTGTTAATCTGTAGTTACAGTCAACATATGTGTTCTGTAAAATTAATTGTTATTCTCTAAGTGACAATAACATCATTGATGGTATAATTAGTTTGAAACTACTGAAGTCTGTGTAAAACGAAAAGTAAGTGATGACCAAGGCTGTCTGAAGAAAATGTTAAACATATCAGGGAGTCTACTCTGCATAGTCCTAAAATTTTTGTTAGGAAGGCCAGCAAATTAGCAATCCTAGCGATAAGAGTATGGAAAGTTTTAAAGAAACACTTGCCTATGCATCCATACCATTTAAAGCTGTTGCAGGCTTTGAAGCTTACCAACTATACTGCGGATATTTGCAACTGAAATGTTGCAGCATGAAGACGATGACTTTCTTGAATGTATTGTGTTTAGTGATAAGTCAATCACTTCATTTTAGAGGAAAAGTTAACCCACCTTATTTGCATAAGCAAAAAATATATTTAAATTAGCAATATTGTTAAAGATTATTATCAGTAGTGGGTTTCTTATTAGACCTTTGTGGCAATTATAACAACTTATATAATAAAATATTTTACTAATATTATTATAAATATAAATAAAACTAAATATTAAGACTACTTACATTAGACTATTCATATGAAGACTATTTATATAAATATATATAAACACGTTTAAGTACGAAACATTGCTAATAACATATTTTGGATAATTTTATAATCTGGTTTGATAAAACAGATTAAGCCAGGAGCATTAGACATAACACAGGTGATTCTTTCAAAAAACTCGTACCACTCTGCAACTTGGCATGATGATGTAACTGGTGAAAAGAAATGTTTCTAACAAGAAAGTAATATGTATCAGGTTTTGGACCAAGTGACTTGTGAAAATAGTATATAGCTCAGCCGAAAATCACTTTTAAAAAGATGTCAGGGGATAATGTTTTAGGTAATCCTATAAATTGAGATTTTATAGACAATGATTCCATAACTAGGTCATCTCCAATATGCAAAAAAGTGCGAGAAAGTGCAAAAAAATAAACCATCTGAGACTTGTAGGTTTTTTAATTTTTCTCGAAACACTTAAAATTCTTTAAAACTAGCTCTAATGTTTTCCAAAAAGTATCCACAAGCTGGATGCTTTGTAAATTAATTTTTTATTGCAAAATATAAAAGCATTTTGCAAAATCTTTGAAGTGCCCATAACCTTTGAGCATACAGGGTTTTCTGGGTCTATTTGTACTAGATTGAAGGAAGAGACAAAATATGATTTTTTTTAATCAAAATTGTTTTTTAGCTCATTTTTCTATTCTTTACTAATATTTTAAAAGTTTCCATTATTCTAAAATACAAGATCTCAGCGAAAAATTTACATATTCAAATGAAACTAAATGCATCTTTCTTTTTCCTGTTTAGCCTTCAGTAATTACCTTTCAGATAATTCTTCAGAGGATGAAAGAGGATGATATGTATTAGTGTAAATGAAGTGTAGTCTTGTACAGTCTCAGTTCAACCATTCCTGAGATGTGTGGTTAACTGAAACCCAACCACCAAAGAACATCGGTATCCACGATCTAGTATTCAAATCTGTGTAAAAATAACTGACTTTACTAGGACTTGAACGCTGGAACTCTCGACTTCCAAAGGTAAAGTCGATAGATGGGTGGAATATATTGAAGAGTTATATGGAGGAAATGAATTAGAAAATGGTGTTATAGAGGAAGAAGAGGAAGTTGAGGAGGATGAAATGGGAGAAACAATACTGAGATCTGAATTTAAGAGAGCATTAAAAGATTTAAATGGCAGAAAGGCTCCTGGAATAGACGGAATACCTGTAGAATTACTGCGCAGTGCAGGTGAGGAAGCGATTGATAGATTATACAAACTGGTGTGTAATATTTATGAAAAAGGGGAATTTTCGTCAGACTTCAAAAAAAGTGTTATAGTCATGATACCAAAGAAAGCAGGGGCAGATAAATGTGAAGAATACAGAACAATTAGTTTAACTAGTCATGCATCAAAAATCTTAACTAGAATTCTATACAGAAGAATTGAGAGGAGAGTGGAGGAAGTGTTAGGAGAAGACCAATTTGGTTTCAGGAAAAGTATAGGAACAAGGGAAGCAATTTTCAGATTAATAGTAGAAGGAAGATTAAAGAAAAACAAACCAACATACTTGGCGTTTATAGACCTAGAAAAGGCATTCGATAACGTAGACTGGAATAAAATGTTCAGCATTTAAAAAAATTAGGGTTCAAATACAGAGATAGAAGAACAATTGCTAACATGTACAGGTACCAAACAGCAACAGTAATAATTGAAGAACATAAGAAAGAAGCCGTAATAAGAAAGGGAGTCCGACAAGGATGTTCCCTATCTCCGTTACTTTTTAATCTTTACATGGAACTAGCAGTTAATGATGTTAAAGAACAATTTAGATTCGGAGTAAAAGTACAAGGTGAAAAGATAAAGATGCTATATCTTTATAATTTGCTGATGATATAGTAATTCTAGCCGAGAGTAAAAAGGATTTAGAAGAAACAATGAACGGCATAGATGAAGTCCTACGCAAGAACTATCGCATGAAAATAAACAAGAACAAAACAAAAGTAATGAAATGTAGTAGAAATAACAAAGATGGACCACTGAATCTGAAAATAGGAGGAGAAAAGATTATTTTGAGTAGAAGAATTTTGTTATTTGGGAAGTAGAATTACTAAAGATGGACGAAGCAGGAGCAATATAAAATGCCGAATAGCACAAGCTAAATGAGCTTTCAGTCAGAAATATAATTTGTTACATCAAAAATTAATTTAAATGCCAGGAAAAGATTTTTGAAAGTATATGTTTGGAACGTCGCTTTATATGGAAGTGAAACTTGGACGATCAGAGTACCTGAGAAGAAAAGATTAGAAACTTTTGAAATGGGTGCTATATGAGAATATTAAAAATCAGATGGGTGGATAAAGTGACAAAAGAAGATGCATTGCGGCAAATCGATGAAGAAAGAAGCATTTGGAAAAATATAGTTAAAAGAAGAGGCAGGCTTATTATAGGTCACATATTAAGGTATCCTGGAATAGTCACTTTAATATTAGAGGATCAGGTAGAAGGAAAAAATTGTGCAGGCAGGCAACATTTGGAATATGTAAAACAAATTGTTAGGGATGTAGGATGTAGGGGCTGTACCGAAATGAAATGACTAAGCACTAGATAGGGAATCTTGGAGAACTGCATCAAACCAGTCAAATGAAAAAAAAAGAAGAAAAGTAAGTTAAAATCAATGGGTTACTGTTTCCTTCTTTTATTTTATTTTACTACTTCCATATTTATTTATCTTATTTCCATTAAAATTTTTTCAAATACTTAGGGGATTTCACCTTTATTTATTATGAAGGTTATTCAACAAGTAAAGATACAAATGATTGTAAAAAAATTAAATGAGAATAACACTTCTTATCTACATAATCCTCAGCTACACTTAGACACGTTCCCATCTGCCTATGAGCTTTCTTATGCCAGCAGTAAAAAATTGTTGACCTTGGTGTTCTTGAGCTTTTCTTTTGTATTCTTGACCTGCACATTATTGCCAAACTTGGTGCCATGTAAAATCTCTTACAAAAAAGAGGATCAAATAAAAAAAATTTGATGGTGTGAGATCAAGACTGTAAGGTGAACATGACACCTCCCAACAAAAATTTTGAATAGCTTCCTGTATTTTTTGAGCAGTGTAGCAAAGCATAGCATTAGTTATAAAGCATATAGTTCCAAAGCATTAATAGCATCGACATTAATAGTTGATGCATTGGTTTTGAATTTTTTCATGGCAATCGAATTCAGTTATTTCCATTCCATACTCAATTGGATTCAGGTTCAAAATGATAAATCCGAATTTCAACACAATTTATTAAGTAATCTAACAAAGCAAAAAAAATGTACCAACAGCAAACTAATTTGAACTATAAGAAAAGTTACAGAATAGAAACTAACAAATAAAAAGAAAGAATATTATTCAGACAACTAAAAGTTTAGTATACTAAAACTTGTGTTAAGGTATAAAGATCAGTACAGAAAAGAAAGAAATGCAGATAAGTTTATTGTGAAATGCTGATATGTAGCTTCTTATTTAAGTTGTGCAATACATCATAAAATTAATTTATTTCAGTTTGGTTTTTTGAAAAACTACTAACTGAACTGCCAAGTTTGTGAGTGATTTGGTGAGTCACTCAGTTTGTGGATAAACCTAATATATCCTATAATATTGAACTAAAAAGTTTATAAATAATAAAGTTCAACAGATCATGCAATTACTAAAATATAGTTTAACTAATTCTATTACCAAATTGACATGGGTCTTGTTGTTAAAATCAAAACCTTCTTCACAAGACTCCCTGAATTGTGCCAGTATTTCATTGTGCCTTGCCATATCAGTCGCCAGTATACACCTGATAATACCTTCTCTTACAATCCTGAATGTTTCATCTGGCAACTGCCTAAATATATTACATTCAGGCAATTCCAGAATACGAAATGCCATGGAACAATGATGGTTCTCTAAAGGTGATATATCATTATAACGTAGTGCTAACTCAGTGCGAGCATTTATCTGTAACATAAAAAACAAATTTGTAATAAAATGAATGATAATTATGTTTACATGTTGATTTTAATTAATTTATATTCCTGAATCCCTTGCATAAAAAGGATGAAATTTTGGTTCCCTCTGGATGGAAATATTTTTATGTTGACATTGCAACTGATATAGTCTCAAAAATTACCTGCTTGAAAAATTGACAACACAATGGTTTTTATTGTATTTGCACCTGTAAAGTTTCTAATAAGTTTTATAAAACAACTCATGAATGAATAAATTTAGATATTTACAATTTTAAAATAAGCCGTTATTCAACTTTTCATGATTTATCACTGATAAGGCTGTGCAGTTTAAACTTTTGTTGAATGGAGAATATTATAAATTATATAATCACGTATAAACTACTTGCATGTAGATTTACAACATTTCTGCACAAAAATTCAATAAAGCTGCTGTAAAATATTTTTCCATTTGCTAGATTTAATACTTCAAAAAGTGAAATGCTAGCTAAAGTTAACAAAACAAAGATGTCATTTGTAAGACTGAATATCATTTCTACTTTACTATGATTGACCTGCAATTCACTTGGCTAGTGAAGAAGACATTTGAAAACCAATTCACTGCTTATTTTCCTAATAAAGATGATATTTGTTATTCTTGGTAATGGCTGTACCCAATTTTGGGAGTGACCAGCATCTTTTATCAGATTTCCTACAACCATTACTCGGGTAGCCATCTAACACAATAATCTAACCTGACAATGTGTATGATAATGGAAAAGCTAATAAATATATATTTTATTTATAGTAGTACAAAGTTATATGTCACACAGACAACATTATGAGTTGGTCAGTAAACACAATTAATTGCCTCAGAATTTATCTGAAAGGCACAAGGAAGCCGGGATTGAACCTTTATCTCAGCAGCATCTCAAGGTACAGAAATAATAAACAGTAAAGAGAAGTGATTACAGTTTATGTATAAAAAAAATTTAATGTTATAATGTTAATTGATTGTTATTTGAAATGGAAAGGTACTACAAAATAACAATTCTGAAAGCTTTAAAAATGTAAATGAATACTATTTAACAAGGTAGCAAAAAATATCAGATTTATTTAATTAGTATTATTTAGAAACTTATATTGACAAATACTGTTTTAAATCTTCTGAAATCTTTTCATTAATTTTAAAATCAATTGATCAGGACATCTTTCATTAAAAATGATAACAGTTTAGTTTATTATAAATGGCAATGGAAGCATATTAAGATCCTTGGTTTTAAACTAAAATATTAATAGCAAGCTATACAACCAAAATACTTTTGTTGTGCAGTTTGAGATAAGTAAGTATTGTTTATTTTCTATAATTCAGGAATAATGGCTAAAATTTTTGTAACAGACAAAGGTAACCACATATAAATAACCTGCCGGGTTAGTCTAATGGTTAAATTCATTATCACAAAATCAGCTGATTTTCAAAGTTGAGAGTTCTAAGGTTAGAGTCCTTGTAAAGGCAATTGCTTTTATATGGATGGATTTGAATACTAGATTGTGGATACCGGTGTTCTATGGTGGTTGGGTTTCAATTAACCACACAGCTCAGGAGTGGTCGGCCTGAGTCTGTTCAAAACTATACATTTACTGGTATTTTTTCAATTACATGCCCAACTGCACACAGATGCCTTGGATCTCTGCAGAGTACTGCTGACATCATGTCACTGTACTGTTACTCTGTAACCTGGTATACATAAGTAAATAATAAATAAATACAAAAATATTAGTAAAAATGATTGGTTTACTGTCAAATAGATTTACCAAATACCCTATCCTTACCTGTAGAAGCAAACAAGTAATTTCTTTTAACATATTTTATTCTGAGATTGCATTGCCTCGTAAGTCTGTTACTCTAAATAAACTTCAACAGTTGGCCTCATCCATCAACAGGCTGATCATTCAGTAAAAAGTGCTGTTAATTAAATTTGTAGTAAATTTACAGTCAATTAAGCTCAAATAAAAGTCAATTACAAATAATGCTTTTCATAGACTCACCCAGTGGGTGAGGAAAAAATCCCTTTGAAAAGTCTAAATGAATAAAAACAGATTTTTAGAAATTAATAAAAAAAATTCTGGAAAAAATTATTTGTCAACATACATCAAACTGGTATCATTAATGTGTAAAAATTACATTACATGTTAGAAAGGATTTAGTTAATCAGGAAAATTTTCATTTGCACAATTCTTTGTTAGGGAAGCCATTTAACATACAAACACATAACATGAAACAATTTCATTTCTAATAAAATAATAGTAAATTAAAAAAAAAAAACAAGTTTAACATTGCTAAATTAATACCTGATAAATGTTATTATAACCCGGATGATCTAAATCATGGCAGATGCATGAAGTAATCAATATCAATGTTTCAAGATCACCAATTCGACTAGGAAGGTTTACACGCCATGACATTGCATACATCTATAAAAAAAAATTATATTATCAAAAACATAGATTATACAAATAACCAATTTTTGTAGAATAGAAAAAATGTAAAATTCATCAATCTACAATAGAAATAGATTCACTAAACCCAGAATAGAATTCTCCTCCCTCATTAAATATCACAAGAAAGTCACAAAAATTATATTCTAGCCTGCATATACAAGGAAAATGATATTGAGGAAATGTGAATTATGAAAGAGAAAATGTGATTACTGGCAGGAAAATTATAGACAAATAACTTATATTCCACAAGGCTTGTGTATGGCTAACAAATTATTCAAACATTTACCAAAATATTTGACTATTCCACATTTCTATTAAAATCTTACTATTTTTAATTTATTCCTCCCAGAATCAAAAAAATCATTTATTTTTACAATGTAATCCATAAACAGATAATGTGAGAAAACAAAATTGTAGAAGCTGAACAACAAATTCTCAGTAATAGTCAATGGATTCATATTTTCCAAATTTTATTTAACAAAGGTTTTATGACAAATTTTTCAACAAATAGAAAATGCTTATAAAACTCTCCACGGATATTAGTTAACAAATGACTACATACAAATTAACAAAAAAAATTAACAGCATATTTTGTGTTTCTTTTTATACTGTTTTTTACCAATCTTATCAATTTTTTCCCGGTTTATTTTCAGTTAATAATGTATATAATAGGGTAGAAATAATTTGTTTAGTGTCTACAGTCCATATTTTTGTGTTTTTAACACAGGTAGAAACCTCTATACAATCACACAGGTAGTCCACTCCTATAATAATCCTTCTTTTCATACAACCAAATTTATCTTTATTACACTTTTTTCTATTGGATGTTTTTTTAATATAAACTATAAAATAATTTAATTTAAACTGTACTCATAAAAACTTTTTTAGATTGAAGAATTTAAAACAGGTTCAAAAGATTTGATAATATTATTTCAGTCTTCAGTCAAAATTATTATTTGCAAACAAATAATATTTCAAAACTCAGGGCTTAAAAAAATTAAATTAAAAAAGAAACAAATCAAAATGTGTATTTTTTTTTAATTTTGAAAAACTTAAAGAAAAAAAAACAGAAAGGATAATGAAAAAATGAAAATAGTTCTACAAATAAAGCTGTTATTAATATAATATTTTTTTTTTTAAGTAACAATATTATAATTACAACTGATTACTCAGTAATTCTATTGCTTCATGATTTTGCCACATAAGCTTGAAGTTTGTGTGTGGGATATGGAAAGGGAATTTTGTAGCATGTGAAAAATTCTATTATTGACTGGAATTTGAACCTGGGACCTCCAGATAAAAGGTTGAGACACTACCACCCTGTCATGGACATCAGTGGAGTTTTTTATTTTCTAGTAATAATAGTTATACAAAAATTTTACAAAGCAAGTAATACTCTGTGAAACGAAAACGAAAATGGACCTTGATGAACTTATTTCAGTTAATATCAACAGCTTACATATATGGCAGGGCTTAAGTAAAGTGGTGGGTTGACTTAAAAAAAATCACAACATGAAAATAAGCACATTGAGTAAAACCTAATTTAAAAAGGATGTATTATCAGAAATAGAAAAAAATTTACTCTCTAAAATTGTTAGAAAATAATTACACCAGTATTATGGTTGAACAATACATTTGATCTGTATGTAGTTATTTTTCCTACATTGTATATGCCAAATATAGTGTATTAATTTTAATTATTCAATTATATTGAATTTTGGCCTTAATATGGTATGTTTGAAATTTACATGTTACAGTTAATAAGAAATTTTTTGTGTGTAAACAAGAAATCACTAAAATTTCCAGAACCAACTATAACCAAAGTAGAAATCATAAGTTGAAAACCTACTATATAGTAATTCACAAAATGTCTTTTTACCCACACAAAATAATAATGTTTTTACTCATTACATCATTAACATCCAAACTCATGTCATTCAACAGCAAGAATGAAGTCATCAACACAATCAGATTTCTAAGACTTACAAATAACTACTCACCCAAATCTATAGACATCATAACTTCATTTATAGACATTAAACACATAATAAAATAGAAGACAGAAAACTAGTGATTGAAAACACATAATGATTGAAAACACATAATTTTGTAACCAAAAATCATACTACAGAATAATCGACATTTCAGAAAACAAGATCCTAAACCACAAATACAAAAGATCATTTGAGATATTAACAAAACACACACTGATAAACACACCAACCCAGGAGTGATTACATACTACGAGAATGATCAAACTACAGAAACAGCATTAATAACATTACATTGTTATAACCAATTGAAAACACATTTAACTATAAACACAGTGAACAGGTTATCCTTTCCACAAAGAAAGGATAAAGAAATGAACTGTCAAATCATAGATTTCAGTACATATAAATAATGTAGAACAATATTTAGTAAATAAAAATTCATAACCAGTTCATGCATTTATATTAACAAGTGCTCCTTTTGCTAAAAATGTTATTTATAAAAAATAATAACTACTATTGTCAAACCAGACAAAGAAATATTTTCATGCCACATAAAATCAAATGTCAGTACACAAGAATGTTATAATATTTCTATGCCATATTAAAAATTGCAGCAACTTTCAAAAACATCTTTAATTAATTAATTTAATATTAAAATTCTGAAAAGTAAAAATAATATTAATAGAACAATTATTAAAGTAGAATTAGTATTTTTAAATAAAAATAATTAATTAAACTTGAATTTTCTTTGTCTTTATCTGATATAACTTAAATAATATGTTTTCAAATATCTTTCAATTAGTGCGTCCTAATTATTATTTTAAATCTGTGTTAATTTTATTTACTACTCATAATAATTTAAAATAAATTATGTTGTTTCATATAATTATTATTTTTAAGTATTTGCAGATTATATATTTTCTTTTTTGTATTTTATAATTACTTATTATGATTTAAGAATTCTGTATTTTATACTTCTGTGTTCAAGGATTTCCACTGATTTTTTACCCTTCAAGGCATATCTGGGGCAATTATTATTTTAATCCATGGAGTAGTACATTTATCTATTCCTAATATTATCTATGTAATATATAATTATATACTGATTCTGAATAAAATATTTATTTCTTTATTTGCCAGAGTAAACCAACATTTATAGAAGACACATTTCTGAAGCCGAGTAGTACGTTGAACGGTTCAGACAATCTTTCGATACATAACATACAATGTACCAGATGGAGCGACCACCCCCTCCGAGACTGAAATCGAGAAAGGGATTTTTGAACTCTACATCTATCAAGCCCCCTCCGTAGTTCCCAAAAAGGGCTCCAACACCTCCAGGTCATGACCTGGACTGGCAAACGTGGGTGACTTTAAACCGGCTTCGAACTGAGGTTGCACCAACCAGAGTTAACCGCGCTAGATGGCGTCAAATAGAGCCTAACGACCTGAACTGTGAGTGCGGTGAGATTCAGGACTCTGAACATCTCCTAAAATGCACCCTCTGCCCAACCAAATGCACACTAGAAGATCTGTGGCAAGGAAATGCTTCTGGTGTTTCGGTGGCACAATACTGGTCGCAAAGGTTTTAATGTCTCATCGCTCGGACACGAAAAAGTAAAGTAAGTATAGAAGACACATTTATTCCAAACAGCATTGGATTAATATGTACAAGCATAACTATTGATGATGTATGAAGTTGCTTTTAATCTGCTAAAACAGAAATGCAGATTAGTACTTGCCTGTCTGACTAATTAAATCCTCTCTAATGTTCAATTTTATTCTCTAGTAACAACAGACTTCTCCTAATTAAAGCTATACTATTCAGTTAGTATAATGAGAAATTCATTGTATAGTGTGGGAAAATGCCACACCTAACTGAGATATGACCTCAGAACTTTCAAAAGGAAAGACAGACACCATTTCTCTGCCATGGAAGTTTGTAGAGTGGTACAAATTTAATTAATAATTTACAAATCATGCAGCACATGAGTTGTGTTTTTGAAGGATCATAAAAATTTAGAAATTTTTTATTATTATTTAGGCTAACAATTATGATTATAAAACAATCAATATTTAAGTCAATGGAAAAACTTACCTTTCATAAAATAAAAATTCAATCAAATAAACCACATAATTAAAAAAACAAAAATGAGTAGGAGAGCATTTTTTAATTATTGTAAAAGTCAAATTATGATAACTAATCATATCACAGAATGTTAATCTAAGTAAAAGAAAAGAATTATTTTACGTTACATGATAAATACAGATAACAATAAAAGATTGATCAAATATAACATAGTAAACAGATGTCATATTAATGATACTGAACTCTGTGATCATTTAATGTGCCCAGAATAAAATTATAAGATATTGCAATTAGTTTTTTGCAAGAACTATTAACTGCCATGGTCATTAGTTACAGGTTAATTCTAACCGTCTTTAGTGAAACTACACCCAACGCTGTTTAATTTCAGTGATTTGATAAAACAACAAATTGAATGTTGTTTAGGTCATTGTCATTACCTTCTTCACACCCTTCAGTTTCCAGGATATTACTCTGAGAGATGTTCTATGTGTTACAAGAGATACAGTTTGATAAAGTAAATTACAAAAAGAAAAAATTGTTATAAGCTTTAATACATCTTAATAAAGAAATTTCCTGTTTTCTAATCTCCATTAACATTTTTTTTTTTCAGAATATGCTAGTATATAAACACTGATTATTTTTCAAATAATATTTTTACACAAAGGGAAATTTTTCAATGAAACTCTGATTAGAAAATGGATGATTGATTTTATTTTGTACCAATATTTTTGTGTTAATGAGACAATTAAAATTACAAAAAATTATAAGTGGCTCCCTCCTAAGGGCAACAAGTCATTCTACATAAAAAAAAAAAAAATACTAATGGAATTGAGCATTTCTTAATATTCTATTAGTTTCAGGACATAAGTTTTAAAGATTTTGTGGTAAGAAAGTAAGGGAAACAAATTTGGAAAAGCTTTATTTAGGAGAATCCTTGAAGTTCTGGACTTGAGTGAGGATTTTATACTAACCTAATAAAGATGAATGATGAAAATTACCATTTGTGCTACGCAGAAACAATGCCTAAAATTGTGAAAAGGTACTTCGTTGTAATTTTTATACACTTGGAACAAGAAATTGCGCAGTGTAGTCATGTCAATGTCAAACTTTGATGGAAGATCAAAATCAAGAAACATAAACTGTAACAGTAACAGTATCTCATGATCTTCCCAATCTGAACAATCAAATGATGGCAGTCTGAGACACTGTCGCACCTCTTCACTTATTGACTCCTCACTGCAAAAATAAAAATTCAAGAGATTAACAGCTAACTGTCATGTAACTTATTCACTAAGAGACAATTACACTAAAAAATCATTATGCTAAAAGTGAAAATAGTGATGCAGCTAGTTCTATCAATCAAATCATCTCATAACAGTACTGGACTGGGCCACCCTGCTAATGGTATCACCAAAGACCCTGCAAGTATAATATTCAAAAATATATTTTTAGAGGTACTTTTGTCTTTTATTTATTAGTATGAAAATCAAGAGTGCTGCAGTAAATAATTAACATTAAATACTGAGTTATGAGTGTATAAGATAGTAGACATTTAAATAAATGGAACTAATTTCAAAATGCTAAGTATTAAGATACTTGGAAAGCTCATACCTAACATCAAGAAAATATTTCTTTTTTATATAAACCCTTTCTCCTCCACCAGTAACTGGTATAGTTTTCCCACTCTGCATTCTCATAATTAAATTTTGAAAATTTATTCAGCCCACCAAGGTATTCTCAGTAGTTGTCTAGGGCATTATTCTTAAACTATGTGATATTTATCATTCACTCTACTATAAACTTTTATTCAATGTGTAATGATTACTTTTACTAATATTTATAGCCACTGTAATTTATTATATGAGTACTTATTGATCGTAGTGAATTTCATTCTTTAATAATTAATTATTTCTGTCATAATTCATTTTGTATTAGTCAAGAAGCACTTTGAATTTTTCTTCTTGAAGGGTTGCTAATCCCTGTCATTTTCATCCATTCTTTTTAGTTCTATTGATTTTTAATCTTATATTATTTTAAACAAAAAATTAACCTGCCTGTGAGCAAAGACTCTACTTCTATTAAACTACTTTGTTTATTACTTATCCCTGGAAGAAGACTGCATTTTGCAAAAGAATAATTTAAGTGTAGCAAAGTCAAATTTTTATTAATAGGAGCTAGAGGCCAGGGGATTGTTTTAGTAGAAGAACAATTTAAATAGTAATTATGTGCTTCAACTTTTGGTTGACTGAATGCGAGTAGTGAGTCTGAAAGAGAAGGGGTCTTAAACCTTTTCAAATTAATGATTTTTGTTACTTCCAGAATTATGATAGTTTATTTTTAAGAATATCGAAGTAGTACAACATTTAATTCTTAATTATTTTTTTTACTTTCTGCAGCTAGGGACCTTTCTTTTTTCTTTCTTTTTCCTGTTTAGCCTCCGGTAACTACCGTTTAGATAATTCTTCAGAGGATGAATGAGGATGATATGTATGAGTGTAAAAGAAGTGTAGTCTTGTACATTCTCAGTTCGACCATTCCTGAGGAGATGTGTGGTTAATTGAAACCCAACCACCAAAGAACACCGGTATCCACGATCTAGTATTCAAATCCATGTAAAAATATCTGGCTTTACGAGGACTTGAACGCTGTAACTCTCGACTTCCAAATCAGCTGATTTGGGAAGATGCGTTAACCACTAGACCAACCCGGTGGGTTAGTAGCTAGGGACCTGGAAGACAAGTGATTCTGTGATACTATATATTTTAAATAGTTCTGACAATATAACACCATCTGAAAAAGTACTGTTGGAACAACTCAATTTTACATTTTCTTCTTTGTTACTTGAGGAGTGTCAAGAGAGACAATGAAAGTTAACAACCTTTACATATAAAAAAATTATAACTTTCCTGAATCTATAGAATCAGGTCACAGCGTTTGAAAATACTTGATAAATAGCTTACTCGCCAAAAAATTGTTAACTAATTTATTATTCTCTCAAGCATTGTAGTCTTGCACAAATTTATTAATTCAATTAATTAGAATTTGGTTTATTATAATTCTGGTTGCCAACATTCTTAATTTTTTAATTATGGCCTGTGTTTTTATTTTACATTTTATTAATTCAGTGCATAAACATTTATTTGTTTGTTGATTAATGAGGCCAGTAAAATTATCTTCAATTTTCATTTTATTAAACAATAATAATCATAATGTATTGGTAACTTCACCACCACCATATTGATTTAAGAAAAGCTAATTTCTGGACATATAATACTTTAAAAATTTGTGATATTTGTTTTTATTCATTATAAAATCAAAATAATAACATATATATAATTAAGATAGAAGAAAAAAACATTATACAGTATTTATTTAGGAATTACGTTGAACAAACACATATTTTCGTAAGTTGTTTGTTGTTTGGTTATACAGATATAAAGACTGCAAAAACATTTTACTTCAATTGTTTCCATGAACTCAAAGTATATTTGTTGTTTTAAGCCAGACTCTGGAAAATAATCATTACAACACAACCCACTATTCCAATTAATTAGTTTATTCTATTCTTTTTTTTCTAGTCAATTCACTAATCAGTTATCACCACTAATAATGATGTGCCTGTGTTTAACTTCACTTATTTCATCAATTAATAAATAAAACTGCACATAACCGGATAGTAGGAAACAGATTTTTATTTATGATAAAATAGCTATAAAATAGATTATCACAAAATAGCAAGCTTTACTTTACATTACCTCCACAAACTTTTAAGAACTCTTCATAATTTAACATATAAAAATTATTCAGCTTAAATCTAGCTAAAATAGCAATATAAAAAACAGCTTTCAAGATTTCTGCAAAAACTTCAGTAATGTAAGAAAAACAACAAAATCCGATAACAATATATCTTTCTGTGTAAAATAATTATAATAACTGGTAAGCAATATTTATACACCTTACATCAATGGTAAAAATTTAATGGCTGTCATTATTTTTTGAAATGAAAAATTAATGACCTGAGGCAAAATTTGTAAAGTTTTTTATAAAGAGTTTATTTCACAAAAAAATTATCCCTTTTAATCAGAAATGGAATTTGTGAGATTGCTGCACAGAATCATAATCAACTCTCTGAACTTGAGTTAAGCGCATTAACTAAATTATCTAAGAATAAAATCAACCAGAAATTACTTACAATGAGGAAAAAGACTGTATAAATTAAGGTTTTTTTTTTTTGCTAATTTGAGATGAAAAATTTCTGAACAAAAAGTTATATTATCTCTATAGACTGTTTGAAGGTATTTATCATGAAACTGCTTAGTGAACTATTTTGGCTAAATGTTATATAATCTGATGCTATTCTGATATTCAAAGTATTCTCTAATGAAAAAGTAAAAAAAAATTAGTTTAAAAACTTCGGATTAAAATACAATACATGTTTCTAAATGCCAAAGAGCTTTCCTCTTCATACTAGTTTGTTACATAATTTCTGTACATTCACTTTCTTATTTTTATCAAGATTCAAATTTTTCATTTTCATATTTCTTGCAAATGGATTTTTTCACATGAACGGTGTTTTTTTTTTTAGACTTATCCATATTTTACGTAAAAGTACACTTAATAAATATAAAATTAAATAAATATTTTTATCTCATTGGCATAAAAGAGATGGGCAATTAATTTTAATTTTCAGCTGACTTCAGAAAGCTAACATTTAATGAAAAATTAAAGTGTTTTTTACTTTACAACAAGTTTTTGAGAGCTTATGGATATCTTTTTTTAATAAAATTAAGAATAGACTTCAAAAGGTTAAAAAATGACACACCTAAAAACAGAAATTTAATAAAAATCTTTAATGTTTATCAAACTCAAACCTTTTCTCTAAATTTGACTTTCAATTTAGAAAATAAGGTGTTTAGGTGACAAATAGTTTTTAGCTATAATTAAAATGGTAAGAGATAAATCTGAATACAAAACTATTTATTTTCAGAGAATGCAAAGTATTATCATGCGAATTTTTAAATACATTTTGTAATAGTTTAGGATAGTATTCCATAGCATTGGAAATGTTTAGACCTTTTACTGATCTATCAAAATGATACCAAACATTTATTATTATTTAAAAAAAATAAATATATAGGTAATAAAATAAGTAAAATTGTAAGCATAAATATAAGTTTCAATTTAATTCACTGTGGGAAGTGTTAAATTCTGGAAAAGTTTAACAATACAAATGCCAATTTTTCTTCAGTTTTATTCATTTAACTTATTTCTTATGATTGCCAAGAATTAAAATAATGCATTAGCCATTCTTAAATTTAGTCTTCATTATTTTCCCCACAAATACAAACTTTATTTATCATGAATAATAGTTGAAGAAAAAATTTCAAGTAGTAAAAGGACACCTCTAATATTTTACTAAATGCATATAAGACCACTTCCAGTGGTAATCTATAATCATTGCACCTTTTTTTTTTTTTTGACTTTTAGATGACCTTTTAACTAAGTCAAAAGGATACAATCAGTGTAAGGACTTCAAGAAGAATGGTATTGAGATGACTGATTTTTCATTCAAAGAACAATGCTGAAATATTATTTATTGCACCCCCAAGTAACAGGGAAAGTCAGCATAACCCTATTTAAAACTGCAGCCAAACAATGAATTTCTGAGAAAGTAATCAAAGAATAGAGAATCTAACCCTCACAAGCCTCCTCTATGAATCACGAGACCTTGCCGTTGGTGAGGGGGCTTGAGTGATCAGGGATACAGAGTAGCTGGATCGAAGGTGCAACCATATCAGAGAGGTATCTGTTGAGAGCCAGACTAAGGAATGATTCCTGAAAGAGGGCAGCAGCTTTTTCAGTAGTTGTTAGGGGCGTGAGTCAGAATGACTCAAACGGCCATATCAACATCACTCAGTCCTCTGAGTACTGCGCAACTGAAAGCAATGGAAAACTACAGCTGCTTTTTTTCCAAGAAAATGTGGCTCTCTGCATTTTCATATAGCAATGATAAGGCGCCTTCCTTGGTAAAATATTCCGGAGGTAAACTAGTCCCCCGTTCGGATCTCCGGGTGGGGACTACTAAGGAAGGGGGTCACCAGAAAATTAAAAAATAACATTCTACGAGTCGGAGCATGTAATGTTAGAAGTTTAAAAAAGGTTGGTAGGCTAGAAAATTTAAAAAGGGAAATGGATAGGATAAATGTGGATGTAGTAGGACTTAGTGAGGTTCGGTGGGAAGAGGAAGGCGACTTTTGGTCAGGTGATTTTAGAATAATTAACTCAGCTTCAAATAATGGGCAGGCAGGAGTAGGTTTCATAATGAACAAGAAGATAAGGAAGAGAGTAGAGTATTTCAAAACGCATAGCGATAGAATCATTGTAAAAAGGATAAAATCAAAACTAAACCGACAACGATTGTTAACGTCTATATGCCTACAAGCACCCATGATGATGATGAGGTATACGAAGAGATTGATGAAGCAACTAAACACATAAAAGGAGATGAAAATTTAATAATAGTTGGAGATTGGAATGCAAGCATTGGAAAAGGCAAGGAAGGAAATATAGTGGGTGAATACGAGCTGGGCAAAAGGAATGAAAGAGGGGACCGACTTATAGAGTTTTGCACGAAGTATAATTTAGTAATTGCCAACACCCAATTTAAAAATCATAATAGAAGAATATACACTTGGAAAAAGCCAGGTGATACTGCAAGGTATCAGATAGATTATATCATGGTTAAGCAAAGATTTAGAAATCAACTCGTTGACTGCAAAACTTACCCTGGAGCAGACATTGATAGCGACCATAATTTGGTGATAATGAAATGTAGATTGGGGTTTAAAAACCTGAAGAAAAGGTGTCAGATGAATTGGTGGAATTTGGAGAAGCTTAAGGAAGACGAGGTAAAGAAGATTTTTGAGGAGGACATCGCAAGAGGTCTGAGTAAAAAAGATAAGGTAGAAAATGTAGAAGAAGAATGGGAGAATGTTAAAAAGGAAATTCTTAAATCAGCAGAAGCAAACTTAGGCGGAATAAAGAGAACTGGTAGAAAACCTTGGGTTTCAGACGATATATTGCAGCTGATGGATGAACGTAGAAAATATAAGAATGCTAGTGATGAAGAAAGTAAAAGGAACTATCGGCAATTAAGAAACGCTATAAACAGGAAGTGCAAACTGGCGAAAGAAGAGTGGATTAAAGAAAAGTGTTCAGAAGTGGAAAGAGAAATGAACATTGGTAAAATAGACGGAGCATACAGGAAAGTTAAGGAAAATTTTGGGGTACATAAATTAAAATCTAATAATGTGTTAAACAAAGATGGTACACCAATATATAACACGAAAGGTAAAGTCGATAGATGGGTGGAATATATTGAAGAGTTATATGGAGGAAATGAATTAGAAAATGGTGTTATAGAGGAAGAAGAGGAAGTTGAAGAGGATGAAATGGGAGAAACAGTACTGAGATCTGAATTTAAGAGAGCATTAAAAGATTTAAATGGCAGAGAGGCTCCTGGAATAGACGGAATACCTGTAGAATTACTGCGCAGTGCAGGTGAGGAAGCGATTGATAGATTATACAAACTGGTGTGTAATATTTATGAAAAAGAGGAAGTTCCGTCAGACTTCAAAAAAAGTGTTATAGTCATGATACCAAAGAAAGCAGGGGCAGAAAAATGTGAAGAATACAGAACAATTAGTTTAACTAGTCATGCATCAAAAATCTTAACTAGAATTCTATACAGAAGAATTGAGAGGAGAGTGGAGGAAGTGTTAGGAGAAGACCAATTTGGTTTCAGGAAAAGTATAGGGACAAGGGAAGCAATTTTCAGATTAATAGTAGAAGGAAGATTAAAGAAAAACAAACCAACATACTTGGCGTTATAGACCTAGAAAAGGCATTCGATAACATTCGATAAAAGGCATTCGATATGGAATAAAATGTGCAGCATTTAAAAAAATTAGGGTTCAAATACAGAGATAGAAGAACAATTGCTAACATGTGCAGGAACCAAACAGCAACAGTAATAATTGAAGAACATAAGAAAGAAGCCGTAATAAGAAAGGGAGTCCGACAAGGATGTTCCCTATCTCCGTTACTTTTTAATCTTTACATGGAACTAGCAGTTAATGATGTTAAAGAACAATTTAGATTCGGAGTAACAGTTCAAGGTTAAAAGATAAAGATGCTATATCTTTATAATTTGCTGATGATATAGTAATTCTAGCCGAGAGTAAGAAGGATTTAGAAGAAACAATGAACGGCATGGATGAAGTCCTACGCAAGAACTGCTGCATGAAAATAAACAAGAACAAAACAAAAGTAGTGAAATGTAGTAGAAATAATGAAGATGGACCACTGAATGTGAAAATAGGAAGAAAAAAGATTATGGAGGTAGAAGAATTTTGTAATTTGGAAAGTAGAATTACTAAAGATGGACAAAGAAGGAGTGATATAAAATGCTGAATTGCACAGGCGAAACGAGCTTTCAGTAAGAAATATAATTTGTTTACATCAAAAATTAATTTAAATGTCAGGAAAAGATTTTTGAAAGTATATGTTTGGAGTGTCGCTTTATATGGAATGAAACTTGGACAATCGGAGTATCTGAGAAGAAAAGATTAGAAGCTTTTGAAATGTGGTGCTATAGGAGAATGTTAAAAATCAGATGGGTGGATAAAGTGACAAATGAAGAGGTATTGCAGCAAATAGATGAAGAAAAATAGCATTTGGAAAAATATAGTTGAAAGAAGAGACAGACTTATAGGCCACATACTAAGGCATCCTGGAATAGTCGCTTTAATATTGGAAGGACAGGGAGAAGGAAAAAATTGTGTAGGCAGGCCACGTTTGGAATATGTAAAACAAATTGTTAGGGATGTAGGATGTAGAGGGTATACTGAAATGACACGACTAGCACTAGATAGGGAATCTTGGAGAGCTGCATCAAACCAGTCAAATGACTGAAGACAAAAAAAACCCTCACAAATAAATTCTACACAACTCAGATTAAATCACCCAATAAAGATCTCACTAGATGACTTCATAAACTAAATTAGGAAAGCCTTATAATTTGATCAGTTCTTCCTAACTAGATATTGTGCACTTAGATTAACTAGATACAGTACTTTCTTTTTCTTCCCTGTTACTTTTAGGTAGATTTCATAAGAAAGCTACCTATAGTAATGGGTACCATGATTAGACTTCTGGAAAATTTCAACATATCTTCGTGTTTCACATCCCCAGACCCCAAAACAACCATCAGCTAAAAAGCTGACAGTGGTTTTGGGATCTATATATACATTTATATATAAACAGTTTATATATACATTTATATATAAACAGTTTATATATACATTTATTCATATATATATTTCACATTCTTGTGAACATGTTAACTACCATAATTATGCGCCAACCATTTTAAATTGTTTCTTAAAAATAACTCAACCCAAAATCTCGGTTGTGTTTGTTAATGGCCAAAACTGGACCATGAGGATGGAAATGGGGTAGCTTTTTTGAAAAAACTAAATATTGCTATAACTTTCTTATTAAGTAAACTATCATATTCATTTAAAGTTTTTGCTGTTATTTGGATAAGGGCCTAAAACGTATCTAAGTAAAGGTTTTTGATATCAACAATCATTGGTCATGGGGGTGGAAAAAATGGGGTTTCAAAGACAAAAAAAAATCATACCTCCCTTAATAGGCACAGTATCGAATTGGTTTAAATTGGTTGTTAGCCTTCTAAACAATACCTAAAGTGTTTGTCTGAAACAAGTTTTAATGTGGCCAACCCTTACAGCAAGCAATGACTAAAATGTTACTGGAATTGTAAGAAGATGGGGCTTGTCGTATGCTAAACATGTGAAAATTTTTTCAAATTCAACCATTGTTGTATTGAGTAAATTTGAAGTTTTTCTTAACTTTAAAGTAGAAATCTTTTTTATCCCCTACTTAGCTCTGGTGAACTCTACCTCTGCCTTCCAGCACGCTGAAAGGGATATTTTTTAAATTTATTTATTGTTTAAACCCACTCCGTAAGTTATATCAGCAATCAAATAAGATTGGTTGGTATTTACTCCTGGAATATGACATCCTTCAAAACCAAAGAAACATAATTTTTGAGCATTCTTTCTCCCAGAAATAGGTCCTGGTTTAGCCTGATAGAACAGGCTAAAACATTCAAAGGGAAAGGTGTATTCAAAAAAAGGTTTTTTGAGCTGATATGTATAGAGCTGAACCATAACCTTATCTACTTTAAAGATTATCTGGCTCTGCTGTGCATTCAATAAAGGAATGGAAGGACTATATGACATCTGTATTTACCAAATATTGCTAAATGAAATAAATAACTGAATATTATAAGATCATACTTGTGATAATATTCATTTTAAATTAACTTTAATCATGTAAGAGATTAGCAAATACTATTGGGGAATGTGTTAAATAAGTACTGACATAAAATTAAATTATTGTTACACATGACTTTTGATGGACCTAAAAAAAGAGAAAGAAATGGTGACAAAAATAAGTCATTAATATTAATTAATCTTCTACAGATTTAAATAAAATAATATTTTACAATGCATACCAAATTTTTAGGAACTTTTCTCTGACCAACTTCTGTTTAGCATCACTATGCCTTCTGTACTGTAGTCGACGGTTTGTAGGTGGAAGCTCTTTATAGCAACCTGCAAATAACAAAAAAATTTAAATAAGGGAATTTTATAAATGGAAAGATAATAAAAAATCTACTATTAAATCTGTCGTTACTTAAATAAACAATATTAAGCAGGAGAAAATAGGATTTTATGAGATTTTGTAGCAAATGGAATTATACTTTTGTTTATTTTAAAATAAATTATAATATCAATCTTATTATTATGTGACTATAAAAGTTAAAACAGATGTGCGCATATGTGCACAACATTCGCATGAAATATCCAGGATAAACAGTTATCGAACACAATAAATTCCAGCTTTTCAAATCCAACTAAACTAGACAAGCTATTTTATGATTTATATTTCTGCAGATTTAGTCAAACACCATCAGTAAATTATTATTACCTAAACTGCGAAAAATTGAAGAGATAGCTGAGTGCTCAGAATTATCAATTTGATATATTTTTCCAAATTAGATCTTGCACATTTTGTTGTGCTTGATTTCTTACTAAACCATTTTCATGGAATACCTACCGAGAGGTCAATTCAATCAAAGTCATTTTCAAAACTATTATAGTTAAACTAGTAACATGAACAGTAAAAATAACCTATTTTAAAATTCTGACAAGAAAGATGCCATTGTATCAGTCTACAACTTTCACAACAGTACTGGGCAGCTACGTTAAATATGTATCATAAATATGTATTCTAAACCTCAATTTTTATATTTTCAGTTTCCTACTTACAGTGCTTTTTACGGGTCTTGTTATCGCTGTAAATGTCTTAAACATTGGACACAATCTGTGTCATTGAAACTGATATGAACTCAATAATGCACATTATGATTGGTAGCATTTATTTATAAGTATTTAAAAAAAAGTGATGATCATAAATACTGATAAATATTGTATAAAACATAAATTATTAAAAATAACATTTGCAAAGCTAAATTAATAAACATGCAAATAATATATATTTAATATAGATGAAATTTTAAAAATAAAAAATCCTTGATATAGCCCATATCTTTTTCAGTAGAAAATAAACAATAAATAATAAGACAAAGATTTACATTGATTAATTTTGAAATGTCATATTTTAAATTTTCATTTCTCACTACTAATGTTGTAAATAACAAATTAAAATAAAGTTTCCAGGAAGACTGATAATTTTTGGCTAATGTTGCTGCCAAAAAAATTATAAAAAAATAGTCTATTTATATTATATATATATATATAATAAATAAACGTTTTACCAATCATTTGGTGAAAGCCTGTCAGTGATAAGGATGTTGGTCGTGGACAAGTAAATTACCAGGCAGTTAATCTATTTATCCATTATTCAAAATGGACTAAATACATTTATTGATGCTCATACAAACATGCACTCACACCTAAATACAGCATTTATTAGTATTCTCAACAATGAAACTACAACATTTGTTAATATTCTCAACAATGAGATTGTGTTTGAACTTGTCGGGTCATCCAAAACAGCACCAGACCAAACATAAACAAATAGAATAATTCCTATGATTATACTATTACGGGTTGTTCGGATCAACATAATTATTGTAAATACACAACCATTACTGTTGAGATACTGGGTAATACCTGCGCAAGAGCAGGAATCAGCCTAAACATTTCAATTAAACAAGTAGTATTTAATATTTCATGTTTCAGTTATGTATTTCACTTTCAACAAGTTAAATTTTTAACTTGTTTTACCAAAAGTGGTAATTGTTTTACTACAAAATAAATTTCTTAAACTATTGTGTACTGAAGATTTAGTTTCAAATATCACTGTTTTTATGAAGAAAAAATTTATATATTATGGTATTTATTTCAAATTTGTTTTAGGGACCATTAGAAATTACAGCTAAATTTGTTTATAAATAAGATACTAATAGCTGTTGAAAGAAGTAATTTTCTTCATGTGACACATTGTAAAACAACTGGGAAAACAAAAATTACTCGCAGTTGATGAGATAATTATTTAGAAATATGATGCAGCAACAGCTAATAAGTGTGATTTCTTAATTTGAAAGTAAGTAAGTATGAGCGTAGAATTAAATAATACATATTTATAGTTGTCAAAAAATAAACGTTTATCACGATCAAAAATGTACAGCTATTATTAGTCCCAAATATACAGGCTTATAAATTAATTAAGAGCAGCTTATAAATTAAATTGTCTCAATGTTATTAAATAAATGGAACATCACAAAGGTATACTATAATGCACATGAATCTTCTCCATGAAAAGAAAAAAAAAGGATTTATCAAGGGAGTGACTGTTGAGCCGCTGTGGAGAATGGTGACACGAATGAACCAAACTATTATACATTGAAATCAGACATATATTTCTGTCATTTTATTCACTCCCTCTCATATGTTTGGATTTCATGTTCCAGACTTTGTTACTACCTTACATCTAACATTTCTTATACTGATGCTCAGGGCAGTTTTTCCTTTTTCTCTATTTCTTATTCAATTTACACAGGGTATTCTAACCCTATACTTGAATTGTATTTATACAAACCAGGTTATTTTTTCTTACATTTTTATATCATAACTACCAAAAAATAATATTTTGTTTTCTTGGGTATGGAAGAAATATACAAAGAGATTTATGAAAGGATCAAATACCAGGTATACTATTCTACTACTAACATGAAATTTATCAATATTGAATAATTACATAATCGTATTGCTAATGAAAGAATTAGCAGTTCAGTGTTTCCAATAAAAAATAGATTACTAAATAAAGTAATTGATACTTTTTTGTGATTATAGTAACTCATTACTAATTTTAATGGTCACCAAATCATTTAAATATGTTCAAATATTATTTTATAAATATTTAAATTTAAACCTGTCAAACAACTTCTTTATTTTTGCCTAACAACATTTATCAGAGTATGTATTTATAAACAAATCTACAGGACAAATTTTTAAAAAGTAGGCATTTGTTTTTTTTATATTGAAATTACTGTAATTTTTAAATCATAACACAGCAACTAATCCAAGAAGTTTAAAAATATATAATAGACAACCTTAAACACCCCCCCTTTCTTTTTCCTGTTTTAGCCTCCGGTAATTACCATTCAGATAATGGTTCAAAGGATGAATAAGGATATGTGTGAGTGTAAATGAAGTGTAGTCTTGTACAGTCTCAGTTTGACCATTCCTGAAATGTGTGGTTAATTGAAACCCAACCACCAAAGAACACCAGTATCCACGATCTAGTATTCAAATCCGTTATACACACTCCCTATACACACGTGCTTGCGAACACACCCACATACACACACATTCACACATACGCACACACACACACACACACACACACACAAATAGTGGAATTATATATACATATATATAAAATAAATATGAAGGTAAAATGAATTTTTTTAGTTGAAACATAACCCACTTAACTTTATACATTAAGAAGATCGGTCTCCTTAAAAGTAAAAAAAATAAATAAATAAATTATTAAAAAATAAATAAATTAAAAAAAATTATTTCTCTTTAAGAATAATAAATTATTATAAATAATTAAATTTTTACAATTACAAAATGGAAATCGATATGCAACAAAGATCGGCATCATTGTAGGATACATCACTGAGTTAAAAGCAAAGTTACCAGGTCGTAGGTAACTTTATGCACATTTTCTCACATACAAGAACAATTAAAAAATCGAAATTTAAAAAGAAGAGAGAGTTGTTTCGGTTTTAAAAACCCACTGTAGCAAAAAGAACCCGTAAATAAATTTATAGTTCGACTCGATTACTATTAAAAATCACTAACTGTAACCCTGTTTACAATAGTTTAAAATTTTTCGTTTGTCAAAATTGTCATTACTAATTAGAATATTTGTATTATTATAGTAATAAACGAATGATAATAATAATAAGTTAGTGTTTATTTAAACAGGTAATCAAGCACCTTTGAGGCTTGTACGTGGGGATATGGAAATGGAATTTTTAGCGCATGGAAAATGCTATGTCTGACAGGATTCGAACCCGGAACCAACGGATGAAAGACCGAGATACTACCACTCCGCTATGGAGACTGACGATTAATGCCAATATTTTTACCTCTTCTATATCAATTTTATATGTTTACCTCTTTCACTTAGTTGCATTACAATTGATGCAACTAGAAAATGTCTGTGAATGATCTATGACGACGGGATTCTTTAGCTCTTAAATTATTTTAGGGCTTCACAAACAATAAATTATTTCTTTGTAATCCGTTGTCACTAGTAGAAAAATGCAAATACACAGTTTTTCATTTAAATTTGTGAAAAAAATATGCAAATTAAAATTAGCATAGTTACTAAATAGAAACCTTTTTAAACATATTTTACACCCCCATAACTCGAAAACTATAGAAACTAGAAAGATAAAATGTAGCATACCTAAAGGATAAAATTACACGTTTACAAGCAGAATAAAAATAAACTTAAATAAAAGTAACTCACATTTTCATAGGCATAATTGCAAATATGAAAATTTTAATTTAATAATGAAAAAGTAAAATTGTCATTTTAAGATAAAAACAATAAAAGGATTTTTGCAAGTGATAAATAAAGTGTGTAGATAAATTTCAATTAAAAAAGTAAATATTAAAAATATAATTTATTGTTATAAAACTCCTAAATTAATTTTAAGGGTACATAATCTTGCCATCAGAAATTTTCCTCTTCTTCATTAATAAATAATTAATTAACTCATTCTTTAGATATGTTGTTATATTTTCTAAAGATCTAATAGAATAATTAACAGTTTTAATTTGGTTTGTTTTTCGGTCACGATATCTTTTTTTCACGAAATTGCGAGTTAGATGTAAGGACTAGTTTAAAATTGATTATCAACACAATTTTTATTACTTATAAAATTATCTTCTATCGTTTTCTTTTTTCACGGTGAGCAATAAATTCTTTAAATCACTTCAACGCCTTGACACGTGCCACAAATTTACATACTGATAATAAAATAGCTGTTCCATTCATAATAAAATTTGTGTTTCATCAGAACAGTATAACCGAGCATGTATTAAAAAATGATACAGCTATGTTAAAAATGGAAAAAATCGATACAAAATAAAATAATAATATTGAGGGCGTAAATTGTGTTAATAGCCTACATGAGTACATATTTAAATTACACATTAAACGAGTTTGAGGAAAACTCAGGTGTATCTAATTCGAATTATTAAAAAGGTACGTACAGAGCAACAATTTTTTCTGTTAAAGGGCACGTCTTTAAATTTCGTTTAAAACCTTTAAAACTTCTTTCTAGAAATAAAAAATTAATCTAATGCAAGTCAGATTATGGTATATATTATATACCTAAGTAATTTTTTTTTCTTTCTAACTTTACTGAATATTTATAATCTGTTCGGGACAATGAATAAATGAGGTGAATGATCGTAGATGTCTTGAAGGACCCCAACAGCAATTTACGTCTATTAAGTTCTAAAAAGTCTTGAATTTAAAAAAAAAAATCAATAGGATGTAAACGCTGCGGTACCGTAAACGTTGAGGATCATCATCACTGTTGTCCAAATGTTATTAATTTTCAGAACAAATGGATGGTTATTGAGTCTTGAATGATACTCTGAAGCAAAAATTTAGATCTCTTTTGCATAAGTAGATATGTTGAGGTGTATTGTTATTTGTAATATAGTTATGTTGATTTTTTCTAAAGAAATAACTTTAAAAATAAAATAAACATAGAATTAAAATATCAAGAAATAAAACAAAGTAAAGCAGTTTTCTAGGTTATGGCGCTGTCAACTCTATCATTAAACCAACCCTCTTTATAATTAGGAATACGAGTTTTAAGTGTTTTAAAAGAAATGAAATCTCTTTATTTAAATTAGCTTATAAAAATTAAAAACATCAAACACACATTCCGTAAGACATATTACACTTTAAAACAGAAAACGGTAAGTAAAGAGGAGGAAGATAAAAAGTTGCATGCGATTCACGTGCAGTTCTAATGTTTTTGTTTTTAGAAATCGTATAAAAGTTTTTCAGTTGAAAAATTTTTATTTTATTTTTTCAGTTGAAATTTCTGAATAAACTTTCATTTTCTCAGTTGCTACATATTTTTAACTGCTCATTCAAATCAAACTTACATATGATTTTTTATAAGTTCCAATTTGTTAAATTTTGTTTTGTTATTATATTCTCGATTATTTGTAGTACAGTATACAATTTTTAAGCATTTATATCTCTAGCAGAATATTATTCCTGAACCCTACTTGTACATTTTAAATCCGCTTTTAAATAAATACTGTACTTTTTTAAATCCATGTTTCACGTACGTTAACTTTACACCCTAATCCATGAATTTTCAATAATTTTTACCAGGTTGTAAAAAATTACACTACCGCTCACTATTTTGTTTCAAATTGTCTCAAATTCACTAGATGATCAAGTACCTTGATATTTATTTCATAAATATTGGTAGTGTCATTCTAAAGTTACAAACATACCACATGCCACATATTGGTGTGGTCGAGCAATAAAAGAGAATCATTTTTTCAACTTTATTCAGACGAATAAAAAAAAATAATTATGCGTAATAATCATATTAATCATCGCTAAAATAATTTATTAAAAAAAAATTTGTATTACAATTAAAATAAATCGTTAATGAATAAACGGATATGTTTAAGTGGAACAGAGGAAATTTTCCAATGTCAATTAAAATATCGATCCGAGGAAATCAGTCTACATTTTAATTATAGCAGGGTTTTATCAAGAACACCTATTTTATAATGATCGAGCATAGCATGATATGAGTCAAGTGGATGAGAGCCCGAGCAAACAGAAATACGGAAGCAGTGAAAAAAGTTTTTCTCTGCAGCGATACGATACTCTACCGATTATTGATGTAAACGAGAAGGGAATAGACGAGGTAGATGCAATTTAAAACAGCAACCGTTTCACACAATATTATACGCTTATAACTTACACAAATATCGACTGCATCCCCTTTACAATCTAAACCAGCTCCATCGTGGAAATTGTACAGAGTACCTTTCTCATCATCATTATAAGCAGCAGCAGCGGCATCATTTAGTAGTTACTGTAAATATCATCAATAACACGAAGGAAATTTAAGGAGGAAAACGATGACGGTAAATACTCCTAATAATGACGACGTTGAGGATGATGATAAGAACTGACGATGAATACGGCGGTGATGTAAGTTTAATGAAATTTAATATTAGATTACCAACTAAACTCCTCTTTCCTCTCTCAAACATCTTTACTCACCATCAGACAAGATGCTATAATAATAATAATAATTTGTTTATTTGTTTTGTTTGCGCAACAGAACGGCTATATAAAGCCTTTGTATGTTGCACATTACACAAAAACATATACAACAATCACAATTTCATAACAATAGTTATAAGTCAACAACTCACATATAAATTTAAAATACAATAATAATAACAATTATAAATTCAAATACAACAAAAATAATAATTACAGTCTTAATTATGGTAGTTATGGAGTGATAATAAAAACACATAGATGAAAATATACAAAATTAAGAACACAATATTAATACTAATACATTTCAAATACAATAATAATTTATAAGTAACTATCTTTTAAAAATAACAAGAATTTCAAAATCATAAAAGTGAACGAACATTAATTTCCGAGTTATAATTTCGAAGAAAGTCAAAGAACAGGCTAAAGAATTTTTTAATTATAATTTCATGTTTCGCCTCTACTATAACACTTCTAAGGATAATAAGCCATCGCTACGTAACCCTCTCAAATTTTTAATGAAGGTCTTCTCATCTTCCAAAAGCTTAGCCTATCCTGGAACTTCACTGCAATGCTGGTACACCGCTCAATCGAAGACACGGTAGAACCAACCGGTGTCACAAATTGTCTAAAAGACCTCACTGACCTGGCCTGGTTTGTAAGACAACTTGGTAATGCCTCGGAAGTTTATTGGATAGAGCTTTATAAAAGAAAACCATATCAAAGTATGTTCTTCAGACAATTTGGAAAGGTCTAATTGCCTCAACGTATCTTCTCTACCAGTGTCAACAAAACAATCTCTAAACTTGAAACGCATCCAGTTCAAGAATCTATTCTGAACACCCTCAACCAGATCACAGGTAAAAACTCATGTATTATTCCACACTACGATCGGGTACTCCAAGTGACTCCTCACCAAAGATTTGTATAGCAGGTTACAAGTGGAAATATTGTTAAAACGTCTACAAATCCAAAGGACAAGACCAAGGTCCCGGCATGCTTTATTGACAATCCGAGTAACATATTCGTGATAATACAATTTCGTGTCAAATAAAACCCCGAGGTCGTCAACCAATGTTTAAGCGACAATAGCGTGTGTACCAATTTTATAGCTGAAAACGGAGTTTGACGTTTTACGAGATAAAGTCAAACGTTTCGGTCTTCCGAAAATTTCATGATTTAATTTATTTAGTTTTATTTGCTTCTTTTACTAAAAGTGCTCAGTGGGCAGATAGCCCATTCAACAACTCTGTTAATATTCAATTGTAGCAGCAGGTGATCCATACTATTCCTGATCGGACAATATATTTTGATGTCATCCGCAAACATCTGAAAATTGCATGTCAAAAGATCCCCGATATCATTTATAAAAATAATAAAAAGAAGGGGACCCAAAACAGAGCCCTGGGGCACTCCAGATTTAACCAAGGATTCCTCAGACATCTGGCCACCAAAACGCACCGAAAAGCGCCTGTTATGAAGATAAGAGGACAGCCAATCATTAAGACGATCACTGAAGCCGAAGTTCTCGGTCTTCATATATATTTTGATATATATGTGATATATATCAAAATATATCACATCTACTTGACCCCTACGCTCAATTGCATTAACTTAATCCTGCAAAAAGGCGGTCAAATTAAAAGCTGGTGAGTGATCTTTAATAAATCCATGCTGAAATGACAATAACATTGGGAGAACATATATATGCCCAAATAGAATCCTCTCGAAAATTTTGGAAAAGGTACCGAGGACAGAAATACGTCTGAAATTATCTGGAGAAGGGATACCAGGCTTAGGTACAAGAGTAATAACTGCGTGCTTCCATAGGGGAGGAAAAGAAGAAGATGAGTAGCTCTAATTAAACAGGGAAGCCAGGATAGGAGAAATAATCTCATTTAAACCTTTGATAACGAACGCGGGAATCCGATCCAAGCCGACCGTCGATTTAGCGTTAAGATTGTTTATATCACTGAATACTTCAGAAGATGAAATCATCGGAATGTCAAGAATCTGATGGTTGTTGATACAGGCGTTACCAGATGTAGTTTGCGCAGGAAAGTCTTGGTATACTGATTAAAAATATTCCACCAAAATGCTGACAAATCAACCGAGGATCAGAAGTAGTCCGTCCATCGACAGTGGAGGCCGGAGTCCCCAGAGTTAGATTTCTGTCGAGAAATATATTTCCAAAACTCCTCGGACAAAGGTCAAATTCATACTTCCGAGCCCAAACCACTCTGGCATCCGCTATTGCGTGCTTAACATCTATACGCAAGCGAGAAAATAAGAAATAATCATCCGACAGACGAGAAGATTTAAACCTGCGATGAGCTGCCTTCTTCCTCTTGAGAAGATTAAGAATGTTTCTATTGAACCAAGGTGGAAATTTGTTTGACTTAGGACGAGAGGCAGAAACATGTTTATCAATCGCTGCAGTAATTATTTTCTGTAAACCCAGAACCGATTCTTCCAGATCGTTGGTTAAGAGAATATTACACCAATCAGCAAACCTCACTTCATCGTACAACGCAGGATAGTCACCACGATCATAGCGGAAAACCAGGATCGTTTCCGCTACATCACGATTGCGACTTCAAGGAACTCAATTTCAAATGGAGGATGGAACTTACCAGGGTAAACAAGAGCCACAGCATCCCTAGTGAAAATCCTACAGTTAGTCAAAATTAAATCCAAACCGTTATTTAAGAAGGAAGGATTCGTTGTTTCGTGTGTAAAAATGTCTAAGTTCATCATGTCAACATTTAGCATAAAAGCCAATATCTGCAGAAAGACTTCTAGTAGGCCAGCATATTTCAGATAGATTAAAATAGCTCACAATACAAATATCAAAACATAAAATATCTACGTGTTTATACAGAAAATCAGGAGCCCAGGGAACGTATTTCGTAATACGTTCAATGGGCTACTTTCTGTTATTATTCAGCGCCCGACGGAACTACTTGTTTCTGTACATGATTCTTGACAAAAAGCTGTAATATATTAAATGAAAGCTAATATAAATCATTACCTTGCGAGTCTAGTATTCCCGCTGCCTCTACATAATAGGAATTAAAAGTATCTAATATTGCTACGAGTCAGGCGTATTCTGTGAATTATGAAATGAATTAAATCAAAGGGAATAGCGTAGGCCAAGAAATATGTAAATCCGTACATATGAGGTACGGATTTTACGATAGTTTTAAGCAGATCTAGATAAAAATTAATCAAAGAAAATAGATTAATCAATTATCTTTATCATTTATCTAGATAAAGATTAATTAATTACCGTTTTCACATGGAGAATGTGCACTCACACTCATCTGTGGGTTATAATATCAACATTACGTTTTACAAAAATATAAAACATGTAAAGCTGATATCTACAAAAACGTTATCTCGTATGTCAAAAGTAGAAAACTAATACTGAACCTGTTCTGAGGTACGGCAGTGAAACTTGGATCATCAAAGAATAATGAAAAACGACTAGTAGTCTTTCATAATAAAATATTAAGAAAATGATGGATTCCTATTGAGGAAGGAGGAGCATAGAAGGTAAGAAAAAATCAGAGAACCAAGATGGTTGTATAAACATCCTTGTATTATAACTACGATTAAAACAAGAGGGATAAGTTAGCTGGGTCTTGTGTTGAGAAGAAAAGAAGGAACACGACTAATAGAAATGATGAGGGCTATACCGGAGGGAAGAAGACCGCTCGGCCGACCAAAATTAAGATGGTATGACCAGGTTGTATAGAAGTTAAACCAACTGAAGAGTGGAGTTCACATGAAGAATGGCAGAAGAATGTGAAGGAGACATATCTAGTACGCGAAGAATCGACTAAAATTCGTGGTACTCCAGCAGTAAGCATACATTGATTCCTTTATGAGGTCTTTGTCACAGTGGCATATAACTTGGAAAAAAAATTATTTTTGGAGCAAGTAATACAAGTCACGAAAAAATAATGCTTTAACAATCTTCTTCCTCATCGTCCTGTTTCAAGAAGCTACCTTAGAAAGTTAGTAGATAAACTCGGTACAAATGTAAGTGTTAATAACAATAAAAAACCGGCAAGTCCTCTAGATGGTAATAATAAAAAATTGATGTACAAGTTTTGAAAAATTTTAAACAGCTACTAGAGAAATACGACATAAAATATGTCGTACGTCTATAAGTAACGTTTTAATAAAAACAAATTCCATTTTTACAAAAAGTACCGCTTACATAATGAACTCTATCAAGGTGATTGTCATTACTGGATTCAATTTTGTAAAGAAATGAATATTATGGTAGATAATCCATTATTTTTTCAAAATATCTGCTTCTATGATGAATGTACTTTCTATAAAAATGGGTTTGTTAAAACACAATTCTAGATACAGGAATATCAATAATCAACATTTATTACTTGAAGCTATGACCCAGTACCCCAAAAAATTTAACGTTTGGGTTACCGTTCTAGGTAATCATATAATCGGACCTATATACATTGATGGCAATCTAAGGAGCTGTGAATTTACAGATGTTACGCTGGTATAACGGGCCAGTGATTAGGAACATTACTGCTGATCACTCGAAAACATTCCTGCATTTTGAAACCATTTTCTCGCAAGATGATGCATTATCCCACTTCAGCAGAAAAGTAAGAGAATTCTTAGATGCTGAATTTCCAGAAAAAATGGAGTATCGAAGGAGATTAGTGGAATTGCCGGTACGCTCTCAAGACGTTACACCAACGGACTTTTTCTTGTGGGACTATTTAAACACCACTGTTTATAAAACCAGATATTGAATATCTGAACAGGATAGCTGAAGCATGCCACTTCCTTAACCTTGAAAATTCTTGCAAATTTAAGGAGAGTACTTCAAGCCTGAATATATTATAGAGGTTAGATGATTCCATTTTGAACTCCAGCGTTCCTAATATTATCTACAAAAAAAAATTATAAAAATTTTCAATTTTTTCTATTAACGTTAATTAAAAAGTTTGATGTGGACACACATGAGTTCCTAATACGCCTATTAAATTACACATACACATTTTTTTTAAAATGAAAAATACATAAAATTTGATTTCATTAATAACTTCTGATATTTTTTCTTTCTTTTTTTTTATTATTATTTATTGTAAAAATGATTTTACAATCACGGGTTAATAATTATTAATAAATATATTTAAAATAAAAAAAAGAGAAGAAGTCGCATTCGAACCGATGTACCTTCCCCTTGTAAGATCGAAATATTTCATTAATTAAAATTTATTTGGCTATAACTCTGGAATCAGTGAAAACAAATACCACTTATAGCATTGTAAAGCTCTCAATGAGGACTAATTACAGCATTTAAGAAAAAGTCCAAAATTCAAATTTTTTAGATTTTGGGCGTTTTTGGACACTTTTGGTCCAGTCTACTGCAATCAAAAGGGGACGTGCACAACTAGAAATTACAACAGTCCTTAATTCAAAATTTCATCATCATACGGCTAATTGTTTTTTAGTTATATATGATAGATACGTACGTACGTACAGAGGTCACGCCGAAACCAGTCAAAATGGATTCAGGGATGGTCAAAATGGATATTTCCGTTGAAATCTGAAAACCGAGATTTTTCGCGATCACAGTACTTCCTTTACTTCATACAAGGAAGTAAAAATTGTTTCAATTTCAGAAAAACAAAGAAATTTTTATTTTTTCTTGGTTTAATTATTCATAGGTATTGAAAATTAATAAATAAAAACCCTCAGTCGGTAGGCATTTTAAAAGCTATTGTCTTTGAAACGGTTAGAGAGAACAATATACAGTTTTCGTCATAGATTTTTTTGTTGTAATTTATATCGAAATGATGTCTTACATACATCATAATTGTATTTTTTTTAAAATAAAGTTGAATCCAGCATATTGGCCGAAATTTTAGAACAGATTAAAAATCGTTTTTATGTCCAAAATAAATGTTGCATCGGTCAGGATTCTCTAAATTAATTATTACAGTAAAAAAAAAAGGAACTAACTTTTCATACATTCCGTGTATATATAAAAAATATAGTAAAAGTTTAATATATAAATATATAATTAAAAACAAATAAATAAATATTTAGCTTAAAAATGAGAGATTCCAGTAAATTTATTTATTTTTGTAAATTAGTATTTGTTTACTCACACAAATTAATTAAACCTACTAAAAAGACACCTATTAATTAACTCTAGCATTCAAAGTACAAGAAAGATCCCCTCTGGTGTTTCATTGAATATTACATTTCTTTTTTTCAGCCCTGTGCGTAGATCTATTTATAAACTTAAAAAAAAGATAAATACAATAAAAATAATAATTAGACCTAATTTAAATTTCTAATATTGTTATACAGCAGCTTTCCCTCGACTAAAATGAATAATAATAATATTGTCTTAGCTGTATACTAAAACTGTATTTAAACCATTGAATACGGTTAATGAATATGCGTAACGTTCCTTTTAAGGGACACTGTGAAGTAGGCCTTTCGTCGATGCAATTTATTAAAAATATCGATCCATTTTAATCACTAACATTAATGGAATTCTTTACAGGACCCACGATGGATATTGAATATTTCCAATAACAGAAGCAACGGTCTCTGTTTATAGCAAAGTCTATTTTATTCATACAGCGTCACTATATTAAACACATTCATTATTATTGGGCTTTTAAAAAATCTTAATATTTACCTTTAAAATCTTTTAAGGGAATTTTTTTCCTTTTGAGTATGATGTATTTAAAAATAACAATCCGAATAAATAAATACAAGAGATGAAGCTTTAAATTTTATAGAAATAGAAATTCGTACTTTAATTTTTTTTTTCAAATAATTCCAAATTTTAATATTATAATTAAATATCCAATGATGTTTAATGCTTTATTATTCCAAAGCTTGAAAAAAATTATAGAATATTTCACGTTTTTATTTTTCAACTTCTCGTAGTTGAAATATTTTAAAATAAGGAATACGGTAATTATAATGATAATGAAATCTAAGAAACAAGAATTAAATAATTATGGGAAGACGTCCCGGAGGTATCAGGTGAAGGTTGTAGAATGGTTAACACAAGCAGGGTTACGATCCAAGATAAACAAGCTTTCCATGTAAGCATCCACTTTTATTCATAAGCGTTTAATCCGCATATAGCAACATCCACGCTTGATCTGTTCTCGGAGCTAAAACAAGTAAATCGTTAGATCCATCAAATTCTGAGTCGTTACTTGATGAAATAAAACAACAAACTCATGTTGAGACCTTAAGCAATAAATTTCGACAGAATATATCAGGTAAAAAGCGGAATACAGTCGCAGTTATAGAATTGAAGAGACTATTTTCTTCAAGAACTGAACAGGTCTCCTTGATAGGAGCAGCAATAAAAAGCATAAAATGATTGAATAAAAATATTACCGGTTATAATCCATATTAATAAAAAATTAATAATTATTGTATGAAATAGCAATGATACAACTATAAAAAGATAATAAAACTGAAATTTTTACTGAATAAATTAGCAATTTTGAATGCAATAAATATTTAAGTTCAAATATAGGTAGGTATACGTTCAAAGAGGATGGAAAAAATTTAGATTTCTATGTTTAATATATATTTAAAAATTCATTGGCAAAGAAATATCTTTTTTATAAAAATAGTGAAAAGTTTTTAACACAAAATAATAAATAGTAAAACATGATAAAAAAAGACAGGAAGTTTTTAATTTAATTTTAAAAAAGCTTTTACTTTTTTTGACTCGATTAAATATCTACAATCTGTTCCTTCTGAACAATGGTTGAAGGTCGGTAATTAACTTAAAGGAGAGAAAATCTAATAGCAATTAACTCCTACGTATTCCGTTTTATTCTAGCTGACAGCTTCTATTAGCTGCCGATGAATGATAATTAAATAAATTCTAGTTAATGTGTAAAAAAATGCTATATGCCTGACCAGAACTCGAATCCAAACCTTTAGATGAAAGACAGAGATGCTAAGACTCTGCCACGTAAATCTGAAATTTTGTAAATAATCATAAATTTTTAAACCAGTTACAATATCCTTTCTTAAGGCACGTTGTAGACTTAATAGTAATTAAATAAACTTATTTTTTGTATGATTTGTATTATTCATTAACTTCAAAATATGCCAGTTTCCATTGCAAACATAATTATTAAAAAATCTAGACTAATTAATTTATAATATATAGATTTTCTACTTTCCCGCAGCACGTTTTTGATATCCTACAACAGTATAAAGAACAGCGACAAAATGTTTATAAAATTTAAAAAAGAATTTACTTTCCAATACAGATTAGTAGCATGTTAATGTAATATAAAACTAAACACTTAAATGTAAACACTTTGCCGCTGTTATTTATCTAAGTGATACTTTTATTAATAAAATTTTTAGGTAAAATTCGAATGCTTTACCCGTTATTCATCATAAGGAGTTTGTTAACCACCCTAATAATCATTTTATATTACATTATATTCCGTACTTTATTTAGATCCAGAATCTTTGTTTTAAATCAGTGAGGTGTCATTTTTGAAAGAATTTTCACTTCATCGAAGTTTTCCATGAAAAAAATCACTAATATTATATACATAACTGCCAAATGATGAGCCCATATAACAGTCAGCTATTATTCAATCTGATTTACAGTTTTCCCAAATCTACTAATCTAATATTTCAGTTAAAAACCTATTAGATCAATTAGTAGATGTGGATTTATTACGGTTAAATTAAAAATTACAAGATGATGTTATATGAAATTCTATGAAATGATGATGTTATATGAAATTCTATGAAATGATGATGTTATATGAAATTGATTAGAAGCGTGTTAGTAAATTAGATATAATATTATTATACGATATAGGGAGGTGCACAATTAGATGTTACAACAGTCCTAAATCAAAAATTTCAACATCCTACGGCTAATCGTTTTTGAGTTATGCGAAATACATACGTACGTACATACAGACGTCACGCCGAAACTAGTCAAAATAGATTCAGAGATGGTCAGAATGGATATTTTCTTTGAAATCTGAAAACCGAGATTTTTCGCGATCACAATACTTTCTTTACTTCGTACAAGGAAGTAAAAATGTATAAGCCCTTAGTAAAAGTGCTGTACAGAGCTTGTGTTACAAGTTGGCAAATAGATAAAAGAGAGCTAGCGGTTTTGAAACAATGAAATAATAGTTTTATTTAGCGAAGAATTAGCATAAATAGAAAAAAATATTCCCAGATAAACGAAAGCATGGGTATGTCGTAAACGTAGTTGTAGTAGACAGTAAATATATCATTTGAGAATTTTTCTGACGGGTACCAACAGGGAAGAGGGTTGGAAGTTTACGCCATGATGATTGTCACGATAAACTGCGCTGAGACCGGAAACAGAAAGCTAGATTAGTTGTTTGTACTTAATACAATAGTTTCATTTATCCTACACGATATCATATTCTGGTACTTACCATTACTTTACAGACTTTACCCCCTACTTCTGTTTTACATATTTCCACTAGACATGCTAGTGACAAATTTAAAGAAGTGTTTCAATATCAGAAACCGTAAAATCTTTGATCAAAATCTTACATTTCAGAACCATGAAAAACTACTCGATTTTAAAGATTTATGTACTATGGAAACATTTTTTCGATGTCTCAACGAAGAACTCTTTCGGTTCACCGGTTGAAACAACATTAATTTTTTTTTATATTCCTTTTTTTGGGTGATATAATTACATCACAATAATAGCAACAAAATTGTGTTTTTAAATTAACGTTTTTATATTAAAAATATTATTTATTTTACATTTTCTTTACTCATAAATGTAACAATTAACAATTAATAGATTAAATGGTGTTAATAATACAATCATAATTTAGACCTGTTTAAGAAACGTGTTTCGGAAATATAATAAATAGTATGTATAGCAACGGGATAATTGAGATAAGTGAATCGGTAGACTTGCTGATGATAAGAGGAACTATATGTCCAGCGACCCTAACGTAACATAATTTCAGGAAATTGAATAAAACGAAATAATTTTTTTGTTTTTTCCTCCCCGGATAATAATCGTTGAATTTAAACTGTATACCTAAATAAGAGAGACACATATGTTCCAGGTTCGTTATTCCGTCACATAATACAGGTGAAAAGTTTTAGATAAAGGAAGGGAATGAGATAAGGTCTACGCGATTAAAATCTCATCAATTAAATGATGTCGGATAGAGTTAACGTTTAGATACTCGTACATCGAAATGAGTGAAATATTATGCCACATGTTATCACGTGCCGAATTATATCCGGTTACGGCGTGTGCAGAATCGGGATATGATATTTAATCTACAACAAATATATTACGTAATAAAATAAAATTCTACCTATATTAAACATATACACAGACATATTACTTACGTACACGCTAAACCAGAAATATACGAGTAGATGAAATCATTTCAATAACATATCAGATAGCGCAAATTAAGCCAACAAAACGATATAGACAACAAAACTTGATGATATATAGTTTGACATACTGAACAATGATTTATTTGTACTTAATAATTTACAATAGTTTCATTTATCCTACTCGATATCATATTCTGGTATTGACAATTACTTTACAGACTTTACCCCCTACTTCTGTTTTCCATATTTCCATTAGACATGCTAGTGACATAAGCATTTAAAAGCAATACCAATAAGCGAGAGATAAGGGGGGGGGGGGTCCACGATGAATATTGATTAAAGTTACACAAGAAATCAAAAGCGGTCTATATCGCTGATACAGAAACATCATATTTATGTATTTAAATACCTGACAATGAGGAAAAATTCACGATTATTTTAATAGGAGAATTAGAAAGGATATATCACATTCTTAAACAAGATTAAGACAAGGCAAATACGTAAATAACACATTGGTCTAGCCACTGATTGACCGATCGGCTAAATTATCTTACGTAATTATTAATAATAAAGAAGAGAGAGGGTGTGATACGAAACTTTCATTTTCACTGAACAAAAAATCTTACCTTGAAAGTGGTTCTCATATTATTTTATTAATCATGTCATTCATTACACACAATGTCTTTAATCCAGTATTAAATTTCTTTGAAAGAAAGAAAGAGTTATATTTTAGTCCAGAATTAAATTTCTTGGCCAACTTCTGAAATGTATCACCAGCTAAAACTCTATCTTTTCAACCTAGAAAAGCATAAATTTTTGAGATTTTTTTTTAGAATTTTGTAATTATGGGTTCAAAATTACTCAGTAAAACATAACTTATAACAAAGGAAATGTCTAACCTCCAGTTTATACACAAGAGTTTAAGAAAATTAATCCACGAAAATCGTATTTTTAGTGATCCAGAAAATTTTTCTGGTGATGGATATTTTTAAATATTAACGCACAAGTTTATATGAGTATTTTTGTGTTGCATTACGTTTGCATGTTTAACCACTAGTATAGGTTAAATTTACCCATGTTTCGTTAAAATTTGTTGATCGATTCTTGCGTGATGTTGCCAAATAAAAATGGATTAAATACAGTCATCTATTTTATTTTTGCGAAATACTCTAAAAAAAAAAAAATAAAGATAGACCTTATAAATTGGCGAAAAAAATTCATTTAAATATTAAAACATTAAATTGTATGAAAGTAAATTTAAATATACTGATTGTTACTTTCTTGTACGAAGGTGTGATC
Organism: Lycorma delicatula; assembly: GCF_047948215.1. NCBI lineage: Eukaryota > Metazoa > Arthropoda > Insecta > Hemiptera > Fulgoridae > Lycorma > Lycorma delicatula. The sequence continues at coordinate 50,102,094 of NC_134456.1, read as the reverse complement.
GCGAAAAATTTCGGTTTTCAGATTTCAACGGAAATATTCATTTTGACCATCCTGAATCTATTTTGACTACTTTCGGCGTGACGTCTGTACGTCTGTATCTCGCATAGCTGAAAACGATTAGCCGCATGATGTTGAAATTTTGGATTTAGGACTGTTGTAACATCTAGTTGTGCATGTTCCCTTTTGATTGTAATCGACTGGACCAAAAGTGTCCAAAAAGTATCCATTTGGATTTTGGGCTTTTTCTTAACTGCAGTAATAAGCCCTCATTGAGAACTTTTCAATGATATATCATAAATGGTACTTACTTACACTGGTTATAGAGTTATAGCCAAATGAAATTTTAATTAATGAAATTTTTGGGTCTTATAAGGGAAGACACATCGGTTCGAATCCGAATATTTCTTCTTTTTTTAAATGTTTTCTTTTTTCTTAATTTAAATATTTTGACTTAATACCGTATTAATCTCTGACTATAAAAAAGTTTTACAATAAATAATAATTCAATTATAATAAAAAAATATCAGAAGTTATTAATGAAATATAATTTTATGAACTTTTCATTAAAAAAAAAAAATAAATAAAAAAATGTATATATGTAATTTAATAGGCGTACAAGGGAATGATGTGGTTTCCGCATCAGATTTTTCTTGTACAGCTAAATTGAAAGAATTTTCCTGTTCGAATGCAGAGTAATTAATAAAACATTAAAACATGACGAAATTGAAGTTGAAAAATGGAAACCATTAACAGACATAATTCTTTCAACCATTTAAGACTCGCAATCGAACTTTTTGTATGATCTCAAGCAGCTTTTCTTTTCCATATAATTTTTAAGATAATTGAGGGCATTTTCGGATGATCTCACCAAAGAATTATTTTTCATCAATTCTGATCACCTTATCTTATTTTGATCAATATAAAGGACGGCTGCTGTTAAAGAAGATTGACATATAGTACTTATTAACTATTACTATTAATACTTTATTATTACTTTTAAATCTTTATCAGGTTTTAAAATAATACCCAGACTGGACAATAAATAATTTATTAAATGATTACGCAAAAATGAAGGTGATTCTTTACGTTTTCGCTTTTATTAAATTTTTTTACTTTTAAATTACTGAATTCATTTAAACATATTTTTATAATATTTCAACACACATTAAGTTTTAGTGACAAACCAGCTTCGGATTGACTGTCAATCAATTAATTACTATTTCGAAAGCAGGAGGTAAACTGATGAAACCTTTACAGTTAACCGAATATAAGTTGATAAATTGATTTAACTGTCAATTTTAGAAAAACGTCAGTCTATGTAAGAGGAATTTTAACTTTTTGTTTTAGTTAAAACGAAAATTCACGGAATATTTCTTACAACGTAAAATATATTACGCACAGCTTTATATTTATAACTATATATTTATATTTATATTACACAGCTTTATTGAATAACATGCACAAATAACTGACGTTCGTTGTTCGAAAACATCCTTTCAAAAGAGACAATTGAATTTGCACCGACACGCACGTAATAACCGGTCTGAAACAGATCGATACATCACGTTCGCTAAATTAAAGCCGAGAAAACATCAAAATCTTTTCGTATTTTTTTTTTTCACTACATGAAATTTTTGAGGATTGAGAACAACATTGTTAGCTTCGATTCTATGGAGAAATGAAAATCTGTTTCATTCGTTTTCTGGTTAAGTATTACGATCGTAATATTGAAACAAAAAAAGAAGTTTTTCTAACAAAAGAAAAAACAAAAACTAATACGTTACCCCATAAAATTTTTGAAAAACGAACTTAAGTTTGAAGAACAGACCTGTGACTTGTCCCTAGTAGTACAATAAAGCTGGTACTTAGCAGAATTTATAAAAAGTAATACTTCCAAAAATTAAAGAAAATAACAGGAGAAATCTCTTCAAAAATAAACTTCTTTTTAGTAACGCAGTGACATTGAACGAAATACAACTCTTCCCTTTTTAACTGTTTAAAAATTATGTTTTCTTCATCAAAGAAAAAAATTAATTGACGAACCGTTGCATTTAAAAATACGCTTCAGCCTGCTGAAGCGGTAGGATTTTGATTTATCAGAAATGTTTTACACTGGACTACGGCAAACAGTACAAGTAAAGCACAATAGCACATTTCAGTCAATTCAAGCTTTGAAAATACTATTTTACTTTTCTTCTTCAACTCCACTTCATGGATTAAGCAACAATATCTGTTCCGGGAACCATCCCCTCATCGGCCGACCAACACTCCGACTCTTTTCGTTTGTATTTTCTAATCTGCAGTGGAAAACGTTCTTCCTTACGTTCTATATGATCACACCAGTATCTTTTAATAATCATTATTTTACATTTAATCAGATAATATTTTCTTAACTGGCCTATATGAAATTGAAGTTCCTTTTCAGAACCACTTTGAGCAAAAGAAAGTGCATCACGTAAATTCCTACACTATAAATCACTACCAGTAACAAGAAACATCAACTTCAGGTATAACTTCAAATTTAACAAAAAACATGGATTTTTATTATGATGTACGTTCATTACCCCCAAGTAAGAACGTAAAAATTATTTAATTTAAAATATCCACGTCATCCGATCCGTTAGTAGTGGGGATCGCTGTACAGTTCACTTTTTGAAATCTTAAATTTTGACTAATATTGGTCAATATTAACAACAGAACTGTATCAGTGGTTTGTTGCTGGAATTTTCAGAGGACATGGATGCATAATAAAGAAATCTGAAATTATCATAGAACTAAATCCAAACTTACGACTGAAGCTAAATGGAATTTAGAAATCAGGATTTGGAAATAGAAATACTGTGTCTTATTTTATCCCAAAAATAATTTAATTGTTATGTAGTACAACACGCATTAAAGTGTGCCAATCCTTTTGAATTAGAGAAAATTAAAAAAAACCATATACAATTGAAAAATAAAAACCTTTTATTGTAATAGATTCGTGAAGTTGTTTGTAGTACGGGAAACAAATTTACTCTCGATTTAACAGTATATAAAAAGCAAGCTGGAGATGAAAGAGGTTGTCAAGTTTACTTGTAATTTTAAAATCTGATTATTAATAAAGCGGCCAAAATCTACCATATTATCGTATATATTCTTGTGCGAGTACACATAGGAAAAACAATCATGTGTAAAAGGAAAGCTAGATTTTTTCTGTTTCTTCTTTATGTCGAGAGACTGTTATAGAATTTCTCTTATAGAATACAGAATAAACGTAAAGTACAGTCAACTGTCAAAGAAATACAAATTTTCTGTATACATTCTGTTTCCTTTATGAACGTTTATTTTAAAGGATAAACTCTGATTTGGCGGAAGTAAAATAAAATGTGAATTTAAAATATTTTTCTGATTTACAAAAATTATAATTCTTACACAAATTTAGATAGAAATGTATAGTTTATAATATCGCATAGAATAATTCGTTAAGTCTTTCTACTTTAAAGGTAGGCTGACCTAGTACCACAAATAACACTATCAGTAAGACGTTTATGATGGAAAATATCCGGTACGTTTTGCGGATCAGAAAAAAATTTGCCTGTTTCAGCTCAGTGAAGATTTGGAAATGGAGGTGAACAAGAATGCCAAATATTAAAATCATTGACGATTGAGGTAGAGAATTTAAAGAGGTTGGCATAATTGAGGAATTAAAAATTTGGTAGGTCCAGTTCGAGTAAAATAAATGTTAATACCATGAATCTGGAATAACATTTCACTCCTCAAAACTTAACCTCTTGTGATTCAAGTGATTCAGTATACTTCAGTGCATCTGCACAGAGAAAATTGTTCAAGCCAAATTTATCCACCTCCTTTTAATACTATGATCTTCCAACGTATTAAAAAATATTAGTGTAATTTTTTCGGATGAGACTACTTCATTGGAAAAAAATATATAATTAAGGTAACTATTACTGATCACAGTTCAAACAAGGTAAATAGACAATATTCGCAGTATAAAAATCAGAGAACCGCTTTTCTCACTTTAGATAAAAAGGATACAAAAGAAGCCTAATGCTCAACAAAGTTATTTGTTACTGGGATCGTCATATCTTCAATATGACAAGCTCGAATGATGGAAATTTTCCTCGATGAGATAAAGAGAAGTTTCAGTTACGATTATTTTCTAAAATGATATGTTCCTAGAATGAAGTTTAATTTTTTGGAGGTAATCTTTCCAAATCGGTTAATAGTCCAACATTATATCAATCGATTTCGTGGATCAATATTACTCCTAAAACTTTTATTTCTCCTTCAGACTTTTCCTTTTGACATTATTTAACGTGGTACATTAAGGATAGTGTGTATTAAACGCTATTTTCTGATTGTGAAAGTATGAAGACGTTATTAAAAAATAAATTATATCATATTAACGGTGACTTCATCATGAAAAATATGAGATAAACAAGTATCGATTATACGCTGCACGGAAGAAAAGGGTATTTGGCACAATACATTAATACAATGGAGAAAACTTAATAAATTAAATTAAAACCTGAAAAACTATAAAGTTCATCTTACGTCTTTTTTACAATATATGTTTGAAAAGAAATTATTACTCTGAAAAAGCATCATGTTAGGCTATTACTAATTCCTATACTAATCAATTTTTCTAGATAAAAAAAAACCACAGTAATTAAAAAAATATATCAATAGTAATAATAATAAAAACAACATGAATTTAATATTTACATTTTATAAATGAATTCTGGAAGCAGAACCGTTTTCAGCCGTAAAAAGGTAGAATGCATGTATTTGATGTACAGCATTTTTTTAACATCACCAAACGCTTAGTTGTATCGATTGGTCAGTTATTTGGCTTTTATTCGCTAATATCATGTATTGTATTCCGAGAGGATTACAAATATTACTGTTTCCTTCTTTTTTCAGTAAATAAAACACAATTTAAAATAAAAAGGTAAAATAACAGATACATCCTAAATCCTTATGCAAACTGTAATAAAATCAATAACATTTTTTTTTCAATAATTTCATTAATGTCATTCATTAATGAAATCAATACACACTTTAAACAGCTTCTTCAAAAAAATTTCTAAAAAAGTTAATTTATTTTACTTGTAACTTTTAGACGATAATATTCTAATTCTTGTTTTTAATTTTATTTGTAACAAGAGTCTGAAAGTATAATAGTATAAATTTCCAGATATAAAATAAAACTCCGGAGACTAGTCGATTTATTGAACCTGAACGACTACATTAAATCAAATCCACGGGGATAAATAAATCTACATAAAATTAATTATACCTCGAACACTGTTCATTTTATTTTACGATCAATAGAGATAACAAAAAATTATTATTTATATATTTTTTTTTTTTTAATCGCCGATTACAGAAAAAACTTCTTTTTTTTCTGAACAAGAGGGAAAATATCTACTACCAATAGAACCTTTCACAGTGAATTCAAGTATGTAAATAGTTTTTCTCGATCACCCATCATTTTTAATGTAACAAACAAATTAAACAAGAAAAAATTAATACATTTCTATTACATATGTATGATACTAATCATCTTGCCTAAAATGTCAGGGTAGTTGTTTTCCTTCCGTGTTTGTCAATTGGAAAAGATCTCTTCAGCTTCCAACAGTAATCAACAAGTAATCTTGCACTTCAATGTATCTATTATTTTTTATAGTACCTCTTTTACATGGCACTGATATCTTGGTGGGAACTCTCGGCTTGCTTGTTACTAAAAGCACCAAGATCGTTTGGGGGATGAAGTGAATTTTGAGGAATATGTTACACCCCATATTTTTGTATGATTGTAATGGTTTACCCACAATCTCAGGCTAGTTGAAGGCTTTATAAATTCCTAAAAACATTTTCATATCTCTTTTGTCGAACCCATGCTTATTTGTTAACATCTTCAAATTTTCCTCCTTTAATCAAAACTCTTATTTGGGCTCAAAAATTCCTTTCTTGATTTAATATCATTAACACCAAAAGAGATATAATGAAACTTATCACCCTTTCTATCCATTGCGTTAACACAGTTTTTGAAAAGCGCTAATGTTATGTGAAGTGGATATAAGAACGTAAATAATCACGAAAAAAAGTTGACTATTGAGGAGTGTATAAAACTCCTCAATAGTCAACTATTTTCTGTCAAGAGGAGAGTGATTCACGGTTTGAGTATTCCTTCACGATGAAATTATTTTTTTGTCCCTGCTATACCATTCGCTCAAAAAACAACAAAATTTAGTACAGCGGAAATGCATTAACAACACACACATTTTTCAATCTGAACAATGTTATCATACTAAATGTTTTTCACCATGATGTCAATATGTTTGTACTTTTCCTTCATGTTATTTCCACAAGCTAACGAAACAGAATTTTTCAAAAGGACAGCCTTCAAACTAGATTTCGAAGAATCAATCGACAGTCTTCATTGAGTTGTTTTCTGTTTATGACCAAATACATCCATCACAACACAAATATTGTTACCCATGCACTAAATGATTTACTTCAGAGCAGGACTTTTGAAACGCTTCCTGCCGGTTCACATTTAACCATCATTTTTAACAAATAATTACATTTAACTATTATTCTGAAGGATATTGCAGCATTTCAGTTTAAAACCCAGAGGTTCGACCTATTTTTTGAGTAATTTCAAATCCCAAGAAAAGGTCGTTTAATTCGCCTTGAGTTATCAAATGAGGTACACAGGAAGATGTATTTACTACAAAAGTAGGATCGCCTTGCTCATTATTTAGACTTTGATAACACCTTTATCTTCCAATTCATCTTCTACAGTTAGTTATTGAAGTCCTCACTCAAGAGATACTGAACTTGAATCAGGTGGCAAATTCGGGTACTTTACCGTGTGTTTGGATTTACAATTTATTCCTTTTATCTTAGTATTATTGAAGTAATAGCCCAATGAATGATCTTGTGACACGCCACATCATGAGTAATGTAAAGCTCATGTGCCGAGAGCCCTTAGCCCAGTATGTTAGAAATTTCACCCAGATTGAAGAGTAGATATAAGGGGGGATCCAGTACTTATTTTCATCTCCTACTTTACGATCAAAACATAGTTTAACACATTTTTTAACAAGAATAATCAAACTTCGTCTCTGATCTTTTAACGTCAATCCACACACAATAGAAGTAATACGGATGACTTATACACTTCCTTGACGTACTTATCCTCCACCTGACACAGTACACATCACATAGTAGCTATAAAAATAAAAAATAAAAAAGAAACCCCAATAGGTGCATAAATATTGAATCGTCGATTATTTTCGTAATTAAATTTTTACCACTAATTCATTGACTTTTTTCATTTTACTGAAACCTCTTTACACAGCGTTATATTATACCAAAGCTTGAAACATTTTTTTACTTTCTTAGTTATCTTTTTTTAGGATGATCATGACATTAAATAAAATAAACATTTTAGTAAATTATGGTTTATTTTTTCCTTTCTAGTCTTTCAAATTCTTCATCCTATTCAGAAAAAAACAATTTAAGTTAGATATATTCTGGATTTTGAAGCCTGAACAAAAACATTCCTGGTTGTTGTCAGCTCGTATTTTCAGTATAGGGATCCCACTGAGGAACATTTAGAGAGGTGTGATATGATCCTTAGACTGACAGGCAATTTTTCAATCCTTATAGGCTCTGATGTTAAAGCCAAGTCGCTTTTTAGCACAGTGGGATCACTGATCCTGGTGGTGAATTGACTGAGGGTTTCATCGCGCAGCATAACTTTGAAATTTTTAATGTTGCAGACCAGTTGGCCACCTACGTCGACATGATCGATGAACGGAGAGCCTTTCGTGATACCAATATTGACATTAACAAAGATAGTAATATCCCTGGTAGAATTCTGGACTGGTCTGTGGTTGATGATTTCTCTAGCGATCATCGACTAATACTTTTTTAACTGGTGGATGCAATGCGTGATATCATTAGATGGCATTTCCCAGTTATGCAGAAACGCTTCTTGCACAGAAGGGCGGATTGGCCTAGATTTTCTAATCTTCTTGCAACCGAGCTTAGGATTTTTTTCTCGGAGCCTATACGAGCACCCATTGGATTACCTGAGAGAACGTTTTACTTCTGTGGTGATAGCAGCTGGTGATAGTTCCATTCCCCGGGGCAATAGCCGAGAACGAATTGCAGGCTGGTGAACTCGGGACTTAAATGCGATAAAGCTGTCTGTTTGTCGACTCAGGAGGGCCGCGCAACGTGAAGGCGATCCTGGTCGGCGCGCGGCTCTACTTGCGAATCATCGCAGGAAGAGAAACAGACACTTTTGTTGTATAAGGTTGTCTAAGCGCATTTCCAGGCGCTCTTTTGTTCAGAAGCAAGGGAATAAAAACCCTTAAGTGTTGTGTATAGAGTTTTTGGACATAAACGTAGAAAGAATGTCCTATTGTCGACCCTTTCGATTCAGGATGGTATTGTGATGGACAAAGATCGTGTCCACATTTATTGAATGATTTACTTCCTGATGACACTGAGGTTGATGAGACTTTGTATCACCAACGTGTCTGGCAGGAAGTCACAGAGTTCCATACTAAGGAACAATCTCTTGAGATTACCAAGACGGAGGTTCGTCAGGTGATTTGTGGTATGGCACGAAATAAAGCCCCCGGGTATGACTGAATTATGGTGAAACTCCTTGTTCGCTCGTTACCTGTGATTCTTGGTCCCCTGAAGAGAGTTTGTAATAGGATGCTTTCTGCTGGGTATGTCCCGGCCTGTTGGAAACGTGGAGAATTGATATTCTTTTTAAAAGTGGCGACAAGGACCTACCAAATAGTGTACATTATTAGTTCTTCTTACCGGCCTTTGACGCTCTTGCCTGTGATTGGTAAGGTTTTTGAGAAAATTTTGTATCTCGTATTAATAGTAGGTTAACTTCTGAGCATTTGTTGATGGACAGCCAATATGGCTTTCGACCTGGCAAGAGCATAGAGGTTGCTAGGCTCAGAGTAATGAATATTGCCTCCTCCAGTGTATGTATGTGCTATGTGTTTTTCTGGATATATCCGGGGCTTTTAACAACTTATGGTGGCCCTCTTCCTTGTTTCAAATGTAGAAGCGTGGTTGTATATGTAATAAAATAGAAATTCTCTAAAGTGATTTCAGCCATCGGACTGTTTCCCTTCGTGATAGCAGCTCAGATGTAGGAAACCCCTGTCCAAAGCATATCCGCAGGGCAGTGTACTGAGTCCGCTTCTTTGGATGATTGAGTTTGATTCTATTTTGCGGTTGAGGTTGCCTAGTGGCTGCCGCATCGTTGCTTATGCGGATGGTGGGCTATTGCTGGTTGAGGGTGACTCGAGAAATGAGATAGAATTTAGAGCTGTCCATGCATGTGAGATTCTCAGTTTGTGGAGTCTCCAGCATAAGATGATTTTCAGTCCGGAAAAAACCACAATGATGTTGCTGAAAAGTCGGCTGGCCAATTCGCCTCGAGCGCGAGTTTCAATTGCCAGCCTTCCTATCAGATATGTTTCTGTTCAGAAACATTTGGGTGGAATCTCTGATGAGAATCATCGATTCAAGGAACACCTTTAATATGTTGCCGAGAAGGCCGTTGATGCCTTTTTTGGAATTCGTAGAGTTAGCCATTCTCATTGGGGGTTGAATTTCCTTACGATGCGTGTCCTTTACAAGGGTATCAGTGAGACTATTATGTTGTACGCTGCGCCTGTTTGGTCATCGTATAGTCTTTAGGTGTCATAGAAAGTTTCTCGTGAGAGCCCTGCGTCTCCTTTTGTTGGCGGTTACAGGACTGTCTCGCGAGAGGCTTCTGTGTTATTGCAGGCATTACGCCGATAGATATTCCTGCCACTGAACGTAAGGATCGTTATATATCTTCTTACTCCAAAACTATGAGGAAGATTGAGGACCAAGATTCTGCATCTTGGCAGGCCAGGTGGAATGACTCTCCTACTTGTCGTTACACGCATAGAATATTCCCAACTGTGACTGATTTGCGTGCGGTTAGGTGGATTTCCCCCAATCAGTATATTACACAATTTCTTTCCGGGCATGTTGCCTTTAGGGGAAGTTTGGCTAGGTTTTGTTTAATAGATTCGAGCCTGTGCCCGGATTGTGGAGTTGACGACACTGTGAATTATGTCCTCTATGTCTGTCCCAGGTACGAGGCCGAACGTACCAGAGCAGTTAGAGAACTTGAGAGGATGAACTCCTTTCTGGATTTCTGAGTTAATTGGAAGGTCCGTGGAAAATGGTCGATAGTGGCTGGTTTTCTCAGTTTTCTTGCATTACATAGGTTGGCTGAAGTTGTTTAATCGGCGTAGGTTCCCGAGTGGCTAGGGTTACGGCCGGGACATTTGATTGGTCGGTGTATTGGCAGCGAGCCTAGGTTAGTTTAGTTAGAACAGTAATTGTTAAAGTCGTGTGGCGGAACCACTGTCGGCGGGGGAGTGACCGCGCTACCGAGGGTAGCGTATGGTAGGCTGCATGGTAGTCCATGCAGCCGTGTGGTGGAGCACTGTCTAGCCGAAACCGGCCTTCGAGTGTGACATTGTAGACATTGAAGTAGATCTGGGTGGGAGTAAGAGGTGTGCCCTCGACTCCCTTGAGGACCAGATTGGAGTCCATTTTTCTTAAATTGGTTAATTGTTGTATTTTGTCACGAAAATTCCACCATCACCCACTGGTGATGGAATGTATGTCTGAATTTCGTTGTTACGTATAACAAAGTTTTAAGTGGTGTGAGTTTGGCATTGAATTCGACTCGTTATTTAGTCGATGTTTGAGGCATTTACAGTCACAAGCGTTTATATTATAATTGGGCTAGACACGAGGTTCGTGCTTTCTCGAACACGGTTAGTTAGTTCAGAGGAAGATGCAGTAGGATAGGGAAAGTGAATATGTCCGAAGAAAGCCTAAAGCAAAGGCGTTGGCTGAGTTATTGGTTTTCAGTTACGTATATGTCTGCCGAGGCATTTGCATCGGTGACATCACGACTGAGGTCTGGCCGGTGACTGTGAGATGTAATCAGTGAGAGGATCTGAAGACGACCTCAAATAAAGCCCTTCACGGCTAGGAACGGAGGGGTGGTATGGCTACCGGAATCGCCAAAAGGTGGGTGTCTTCCACAACGGGGTTGGGATGAAAAAACCCTTCCAAACGTCGAAATGTAGTTAATGGTCTTACAAGAAAATAAATTAAGTTTTTGTGCGGAATGTTTGTTACAACAAATCAAACTACTATGAAGGGGATATATCCCATTTTTTATGCACCCTTTTTTGTTTGAAAAAAGTCTATTACTAAGGAACACTACGTTACGTGGAACCCATTATTTTAGATAATGTAATGGCTTTAAAAATTATAAGATTTACGATGGGAGATTAATTATATAAAAGAACTAATATTTTTTATAATTTTGTGAAAATTGTCACAATTTTCCATTAAGAGAATGATTGCATTCCAATAAATACCTTAATTTAATCAGGTTTATGATAAGCTCTGGAAAATCTGTTTCGGTGTTTTTTCATGAAAAATGGACAAAAGAAAATATCAAATAATCCAAATGAAAATAAAGAACTCATTTGCTGAAAGTTTCTTCAAAACAATATGACGTAAAAAAAAGAAATTTGGATAATTTATAGAAACAAATTCTAATTTTACAATGGCAGAAAAAAATTTTTTTTATCAGTCATTCACTTTTTCATTATTTTCTATTCTTCCTTAACTCTGTACGTCTTATATATTCAGTTACATTCAATAACTTCAGTCCTATACATTTAGTCTTAATTATAGATGTACATTACGTCTTATTGTAGATTCCGATTTTGTTACATAATACCAACTGGAACAGAATAACCCAATCTAATGTGATATTTATCACCATCGAAAGAGACAAACATTGTGCTTACTAATTAACTACATCGCATATAAAAAATAACAGAAAAAAAATTATTCCTTAAAAAGAAAAAAAGGAAAACAATTTATTACTGACTCAGCCAACTGAGATGTTTTGTGGTTTCCAGTTTAAATCTGAAGCGTTCGATATCCTCTTTTAATTCTTTCACGACGGAAGGTAGCTCTGAGTGGCCTTCAGCTAAACGCTTTTCCAGCTCTGACACCCTGTAAAAATGAAATTCTTAAGTGAAAAATATTTTTAAATCATAAAAGTAAATTTTCCACTCATGAATAAAATAAATATAAAAAATATATTTATATCAAAAGCAAGGGAAACAGCTAGCAAATAGGACAGAAAATCTTTCATGCGATATCCAGTTCAAAAAAAATATGTAGGTGTTTTTTATGTATTAGTAAAACTTTTAGTTTTAACTAGTTTTTAATCACACATGTTGTGATTAAATAGTTTTGGCTTTGGTTCATAAGAAAAAATTTATTTTTAAATCACATCTTCTCACTACTTTTTAGATTAGCTAATTTATTTAACTTGATTTTAATCTCTATTTTAATTATTTTTATTAATATATTCAATCTTAATTGTAAGTAAAAAAAATAAGAGGCTGACACGCTAAATTAAAATTACATTAAATATATTTCAGATATAAAAATTTTACGGAAGCCAATAAATAATATTTATATTAAAAATATAAAAATAATAATTAAATTAATTATGCTATTTTCCATTAATTGATACTATATATTAGTTTAGAATATAACCTATTTTTTACCATTCCATTAATCTCATTACTAACTAGAAGAAAGCCATATTTTTCTGTTTCTATTATTGTCGTTTGACATATGTGTAATTATTATAGGTTAACTAATTACTAATAAAAATTATCAAAAATATAATTAATAATTATATTTACACATCCATTATTATTGTTTTTACACGAGGAAAATATTAATAAACGTACAAGCCTTACGATAATCAATTTTTAATACATAAACTTAAACTTTTACACAATTCATAAATACGTGAAGGGGGATGTTTTTTATGTGAACAGTACAAGGAGTATCATTTTTCTTATCACCTGCTATAGATAAATCGAAGACTACTAGACTCCGTATAAAATAAACAACAATGTCCATTTTAAATGGAAATTGTGGTAAAAGTAAGAAGTAAAATAAAATAAGTAAAGTAAGAAGTAAAATACAAATATTCTTGAGAATCAGATATAGGGAAAAATTATGGGTTTATACAGCATTTGACTTAAAAATATTTAAATATAGTTCCAGAAATGTAACTTAAATAATTTCTCAATAAAATGCTCTAATGTTTCCAACACTGGATACGAAAAAAACGTTTTTTAGATATAATATAAATTAACTTTGTTAAATAGACAGTAAACAAATAATATTTAGTAAGGATATTTGTTGAAAATTTAATTTTCGGAAAAGCGACGTAAATAAAATCAACAGAAATACAAATTTTTAACATAAATTCGACCTTTATTTAAATCATAACACACCAAAACAGTCGGTTTATATAAAACAAAAGGCACCATGACAGAAAATATTATGATTCGAAACTAAATTAAAAATCAACAATTACCTAATAAAAATTTACTTTCCTTAGATCATTTTTACTATCAGGAAATATTCCTGATGGCAAAAATGATCAATTCCTGATGGTAAAAGTGATCCTTCAACATTTTTAGTTGCTCTATATTTTGAGGTTTGTTGTATCCAAAGATACAATAAACCCAACAATAAAATTCTGAATTTATCTATGTTGGCTTATTTTATAAACATATCTAAATAAAAAAGAGAAAATATTCAACTTAAAATAATGAAACTTGATTAGATGCTTTGATTAGGTATTTTAGTGTCACTTCTGATGCTACGGTAGTCACGAGAGAAAAAAATTGTTTTTGAAGATACGAAAAACTCGGTGGAAAAATATTCGTTTTTACCTGACTATTTTCTAAAAAAGAAACAAAAAAAACAACTTTTAACTTAAAAAAAACTTTATAAATTATAACTTTTTCACATTTTTGTGAAAAAAATACAAATATTGCAGGAAAATTAGAATGTTCTGGTAAATATTTTGTGAAGTAATTAAATCAAAACAAGTAGTGTAAAAAAATTCAAAGTCAATAGAAAACACACCACAAGAAGAAATAAGTTATCTTTTTTCCCGTATTGTATATTAAAACACTCAACAAAGTAAAAATAGACAATAATTTACCTGTTTTCCAAAGATACCAGATCCATTGTAACTTCATCCACCAACATTCCTATAACAAACGTACAAAAAATCGAATCAATAAAGTTAATAAATTGTCAGAATTGTTTTTTTCTAAATACCATACTTGAGTTTAGGCATTTGTATTCGTTCGATTACTTTTTATATTCAGCCACGATTATTAAGAAAGGTCACAATTTATATTGTTATCTATAAAGTATTTTCATACAGTCCGTGTAAAGGACTTAAAGAAAAATAGACCTAAGATAAGAGACAGAATTCAAAGTTGTTTTACCACAGAATAATGATGTTAAGTTCATTACATCATCGAGAGGAGAGAGGAAAGTAAACTACAAGGAATAGAAAAGGAAATATCCAAAGCAGTCCGACATAAGTTAAGGACAGCATTGATATTGAAAAACTTTGTAACAAAATAGACATTAACAAAAACCTTAATGGATAAAACCTGAATATTTTTAAATATGATATTACAGAAGAATCTTTAGGTAGTTGCAGAACACAAAATGGAAAGACGAATTAGAGAATAGAGAAGCTCGTTGCAGATCTTTGCAAAAAGAATATTAGTACTCGTATGCTATGTATTCAAACATTCATGGTAAATAATTCGATTGTAGAAGAAAGTCGTAAAGAGTAGCAACCGTAAAGAAAGGTAAAGATTAGAATGCATAATTTATAATGCAATATAAAACTGGATATTAGGTTGTAGGTAATAGGTGTCGAGAAAAACATCAAACCAAACGTCAATAACTACAGAATTTTTTTCTTTTCTTCATTTAAACAGTTTTTTCTTTTGCTTAATTTAGAAGGACTTAAAATATGTAATTCTATCTTCTTCCTTTCTATTGATGATTTGGCAAATAACTTGACAATGATATGTTCATAGTCTGGTCAAAATATGCCTTTAAATATTTAATGGTTTCAACATTATTTGCTGACGCCTTATAAGAAGTCGTTCAGTAGAAAAAAATAAATATGCGAGACAAAAGTAAAGTGCAATCCTCTTTGATAACTACTACCTTTCTTTTTCTGTTTAGCCTACGGAATCACCATAAGGTATTACTTCAGAGGATGAATGAGGATGATATGAATGTAAATGAAGTGTAGTCTTGTACAGTCTCAGGATTATTGCTGAGATGTGTGGTTAATTGAAATACAACCACCAAAGAACACCGGTATCCACGATCTACTATTCAAATCCGTATAAAAGTATAAAAGCCTTTACTAGGATTTGAATCTTAGAACTCTCGACTTTGAAATCAGCTGATTTTCAATGACGAGTTCACCACTAGACCAACCCGATGGGTTTTTGATGACTAGTTACTTGTAAGTACTTACTTATTACTTGTTACAAACAACATTTGCGTAATACTGTAACACAAAGCGTATGTGAAAAAAGTACCCTGAAAACACTTACAGAAACCTTTCTTTGCTCCATTCATGTTACACCAATATTTTGACTTTATGACTGGTAAAGACAGTCACATAGACAGTTTGTGTAATGAAACAAATGTTACTGAAATCTTCTCTTTTGAAACTGATGTGAGTTCATCATCACCGAAAAGTTGTAAACTGCCATTAATTAAGGAAAACACTTCGTGAAAAAAACATCCAGAATCCAGAATAATTTTTAGTATAAATTATAATCAAATATTTTACTTTTGGAATTCATACTAAATAATAATGGATGTTTAAGCCAATCATTACTAGGTTTAAGGATTGCTATTACGAGTTAAAGTAATAAAAGTATTTAAAATATACATCCTTCCCTCACTCTCCTATATTAACACAAATATGGAATCAGATATTGCTCTTCTAATTCTTTAAGCCCTTCATTATTAAGAAAATGTACATTTGAAAAGAGTGCGGATGACCAAAATTTGTAAACTGTAAAATTTGTACGAGTATAACCTGATTTGTTTAATCCGAGCTTGCAGTGTCAAACAGGTACATCATACTAAAGGTTATTAAATTGTGGCTAACAATTTTTTAATTTTGGTGCCGGCTTTAAAATGTCGAAACTCACAGAAGAATTGAAAAAGTATTTTTTATTTATGTTAAAATTTTCCGCTTTTTCAAAATATGTTTAATTTTAATTTCTTAAGTTTGTTTTATTTTACTTTTTTTTAGTTTTAATTTTACCCAAATTATAGATAGGATAGACAAAACCGGAATGAAAAAGAATAATTCGTAAGAAACTATAAACTTACGTCTTCGGAAACGGGATGTAAAAAAACTGTTACTGGGTATAAAAAACTCACAGAAGAATTGAAAAAGTATTTTTTATTTATGTTAAAATTTTCCGCTTTTTCAAAATATGTTTAATTTTTATTTCTTAAGTTTGTTTTATTTTACTTTTTTTAGTTTTAATTTTACCCAAATTATAGATAGGATAGACAAAACCGGAATGAAAAAGAATAATTCGTAAGAAACTATAAACTTACGTCTTCGGAAACGGGATGTAAAAAAACTGTTACTGGGTATAAAAAATTGTAAAACTAGGTATAATTATTATTTTTCCCTACTTTCTCTAAACAAATTTCTTAAATTTCGTTCAAAAGCTTTCGAGTATTATAAAGAAATCAGGCTATTAATCATTAAGTTACAGGGACCATAGGGTATTTTTCTCTAGTAAATAAAAAGAATAATTGAAATCGGTGGTCCATTTTGTGATGTAAGGCTTGAAACCATAAAATAATGTTGCAGATCAAATTGAGAATAACTTCTTATTGAAAACAGTAAATAAAAAAAATAGAAAAATCATTTAAATCGGTTCGTTTGGACGGAAGTAATTTTTGAGTAAACATTAGAAAAAAAAACCATTTGAGTCAAATTTAAAATATCTTCCATCGTTGAATTTTGAAAAATATAGTCCGATTTGTGTAATTATTTGGCAATAATTCCCAAAAAAAGTTATATTTTCTGTAAGTTCTTATGTTTCAGATTAGATATAATAATTTTATAAGTAATGTATTTCTCGCAAAAAGTATAAGAAATTAAGAATTTTCTATTTAAATCAAAGTCCATTATGAAAAATATCAGAAAGAAAACAGAAAAAATATTACTTTTTTGTTTATGTAGAAATAAAACTACTCATTTTTTTACGTGAGTATGCATAATAGAATAGATAACATCGTATCCGAAAAAAACTGTAAAATTTCATAGAAATTAGTACTATTCACAAAAAAAGAAGAAAATTCAAACATTATTCCTCCCCTGATATTTATATAATGGTAGGTTAAGAGGCAATATATTTATACAAAATGCGATACAAAGTGAGAGATAAGTAAGCTGAATATCATACTAATGATACTTTTTTTTTTCAATAGGTAGTAATTCCCTTGCTTCATTGATATATTGAAATCCGAAGCAGAAATTACATATTGTATATTATTACCGTACACCCGCTGTAGATCAGATAAGTATACACCCTTCGGGCTCGTTAAGTTTCTTTTATCACAGCCTCCTTCAAAATATTATAGAAGAGTGTAGTGATATATCCTTATTCCTTCATAATAGTAATGTACGACTATAAAATAAATCAACCTTATATTTTGAAACGGATTATTAAAAAAAAACTTTAAAATCTGTAAACTTCAATAAAATGCGAAACTTTTTAATGTCTAATTGGTAAATAAACAAAAAATATTCCAAAATTTATTTAAAATTAAATTAAAAGACTTCTTTTTATAAAAATAAAATTACTGTGACGAACACGAACACAAAAACATTAAGAAGATAAGATAACTGATCCACTTAGTTATATTGCTCTAAAGGTCAAGTGCATACGGTAACAGAATAAGAAAGATAATTGACCGGATATCAAGGCATCAAATGAAATGTGAATCACAGATCTTGTGCATTGATTTCACATCTATTCAAATCTTACTGTTTGATCTGTGCGTCTTAGATCCCCAACGAACGCAAGTTCTTACTCAGATATCTCATTATAATTTGAGTTCTCATCTAACTATACTAAAACTTAGAAATTTTATAAACTGTTAATAAAGAATATAAACACAATTATTTCGGACGTGATATTGCATATTTTAACAGTTAATATGAATATTAAATGAAAAAGTATACTCATAAAAAATATCCATTTTGTTATTTAAGTGTATCAGTATTATTGTCATAAAATTCATTACGAAAAAGAATTATACCTTCCGAACCACTTAATGGTAAACTAAGATTTATACACTATTATATTTTATAAACTTTTATTATTTATTTTATTTATAATATTATTTTTATACTATTAATTTTCCGTTATTCTATAGGTTTCCTTCAGATAATTTCTATTTTATAACAACAATACAGGAGAAAAAACAAGTTACTAAGATTTATACACTATTATATTTCATAAACTTTTATTGTTTATTTTATTTATAACATTATTTTTATACTATTAATTTTCCATTATTCTACCGGTTTCCTTCAGATAATCTCTATTTTATAATAACAATACAGGAGAAAAAGATAAGTTTTAATATTTTATAAAATCCGATTTCCTTTTAAAATTGATGAGTATATTCTTTTCAAGATTCTTCGCGACCCCACACTACAAAAGGAAAAATTCATGTTTTTTGAAATTAATCGCCATATTTTTTTTTCAATCATAAAAAATTATTTAAGTAAGATTTAAAATCAAAAACTCATCTTTTTCAAAAATACATGAAAAATGAGTTCCTTCAAAATTCATTAATAAATAAGAAAAAAAGACGTTTTATTGGGCGAATAAGTTGCATATTTGTAGAGTTAAAAAAGCGAGAATAAAAATGACAGTAAATTACTTATTAGAAGGTACTAAAAAAGTACTCTATATTAGTGCAGTAAATAAAATGGCAAATTTTTTACGTATATTTCTAATAAAAATTAAGGAACTTCACAAAATAATTACTAATTTCCTCCCATATCAATTTCCAGTGGGATTTTGGTAGAAATCCACAAAATTTCAGGGGTGAAAGAGAATTATTCTTAAGGATATTTCAAAATGTTCTCGGATTACTCTTTATTTTTGGGAGAAAAATTAATAGTTACTGAAGCGTATATTTAAACATGTAAACACCACATCATTGATTAGTAATAGCTGTTTTCACTTACGATAAATGTCCTGATCCTCCAAGGGCTGTGTGCAGAATAGGAGCGTCCTTTCAAAGGACAGCCCTATAGCAGCTACCAGTTAATAAAAATTTTTGTTTATCTCGTTCCACGCTTCCGTTGGAAGCGAATGGAATTAGTTAAATACTTTAAGGTACTTAACTAATAATATTAAGGAATGTTTATTTTCAAAAAGTTAATTAAAAAAACCTTTTTTCTGTGCCTTGATTATTTATAAAAATATGAAATCGATCGATGTAATGTTTGGTTATTTTCGTAATTAAAATAAGATTTATTTTCTTTAATTTTAAATTCAATATATTTTAAATATAAATGCTATAAATTTTTTTTGAATTTATTTATTTTCTTCAAAAACAACATGCTGTTTCTCGATTATAAATTCTTAACGACAAAATCATCCAGCGTTCTCCCAAGTATCATTTCATGATTATTACTCAGAAGAGAATTTTGTCAAAATATGAGCAAACATAGTCATTAATTTTTCCTAGTCGTTTCTATTTTTATTTGGTGAATTTTTGTCTCTAAACGTTTTCTAAAAACGCAATTTTTTAAACATTTTCTAAACGCAATATCAAAAAGCAAATCACAAAAACGTCATTAATAATTCTGTTTGCTTTATTTTTCTATCTGCGAAATCTTGCACTAAAAAGCATTTTCAGCGAATAAATAGGAAAAAGTCAACTCAAAATGAAATTAAACTTCTATTCACCATTTTAATATGGCTTTTCGTAGAAAAGTTATTTGAACCGAAAAAATCTGTAAAAAATTAGTATTTAATGTACATCCTGTGCTATTAAACAAAACGTTTCATTTAGCAGACGGAAAGTCTTGCTATTTAAAAGAAAAAGTTGGTATAGAAGTATAAACCTTTGTCTCAATAAATTTGTAATTTAACTTTGTATATTAATATCTTAAAAAGCTTTTGAGTGAAAAAATACAAAAGAAATTTTTTTTCTTCAATATATTGCTAAGGTTCCCTGTAATATTGTAAAATAAGAAAAATCTAAGATTTAGAGTTAAGATAAATTTTTCAAATTTTGTTAAAAAGTATCAGTTTATCAGCTACGTAAAAATGTTTTGAAATAAGAGTATTTTGAATAATATATACATAATATAGTATATATTATATATACAGGTTCAAATAAATGTACCGTATTTATTGGTCTTACATAAATTGCAGTACTCCATACAACAAAAATCGAAATACCGTAACGTTTCAACTAAATAACCGTAATAGACAACGTAAATTTATAGAAAAAGGGTAGTGTATCCTACCATAAAATAGTACGGTGTTCTAATAAGGTAAATGTATCGAGTGTTTAGAGTGATTCCGGGTAAATTGAAGGATATAAAATAAAGATAAAAAGAAAAAACGCCTGGGTGTTTAATAAAGAATTGATAATATTTTCAGGCAGGATAGAAACATACCGATCACAGTGATACATATTTAATGTTCAATCACAAATTAAAACCCATACGTGAGAACAATTTTAACTCTTTGTTACTATTTTCTTTTATAATTAGGTATATTTGTTCTGAATCTTTCATGGGATTTATTTATTTCAACAATTAAACTAAAATAAACATACATACGTCTTAAAACATTACACTCCTTTTTGAGCAATCGTGTTAAAATGAACATAAGATCAAATTTCAATGATGTTGATCGAATTAAAAAAAAGACAATTATTTAAATTAAAAAAGGAATTATTTTTATTTTATTCAGACATTAACTGAATAATTACATTAAACATTAGCTGACGTCCAATCATAGTCAAAAATTCCTTGCTCAACCAGAACTCAAATCTAGAACCGTACAGAGATCGACAGTTTATTATGAAAGAAGAAAATCACGTAATTTCGAAGATTAATCTCAAATATTTTAATCGGAAGATGTTTCTAGGGACTTCAAAATTACTATAGTACATTAACTCTTTTTATTTAGATTGATTTGTGCCAATTGTCACTGGTACGTAAAAATATAATCTAATAACCAGTAATTAGAATTAAAAAGTAATTAATTTAATATTCTTAAGTTAAATCGAGCCACATCTTTTAATTTGTTTGCATGATGTTCTTTTATCTTTTTTTCTTTTTAAATATTCATAAAATACACATAATGTAGCGAATGTAGTGTAATGATTATGTAATTCAGTGAAAATTGGGAAATCTTGGCCAATCATTTTAATGAATTTACTGAACTGTGGAGAACCAAAAAAAAATTTACAAAAATTGAGCCCATAAAAAAATTCCCGGATTCAAAACCCACAAGGTTTAAAACCAAAAAGAGCCCTGGCCCGGACAAGATTCCCGCGGCTGTGATCAAGGGGCTGGTTCAGAAGGCTCCCTGGGAGATGCTCGAGATTGCCAGCCACGGCATGGAGAACGGAGACTTCCCCGACTGCTGGAAGGAGGCCAGAGTGGTATTCCTACCTAAAGGCACCTCTTCGGAGGAGGACATAACCTATAGACCCCTGAGCCTCCTTAACATGATGGGGAAGCTAGTAGAAAAGATGCTGGCTGGCCGCATCATCAGAGAACTAGAAGAGGGAGCTGGAATCAGTCCTAACCAGTACGGGTTTATGCGGGGACGATCCACCGTGCAGACCATCTGCCGAATTTCGGGATGGGCCGACGAGGTGAATAGAGGCACTTGGCGAACTAGGAGAATTCCACTGATGCTGTCGCTAGACATAAAAAACGCGGTCGGAGCTATTGGCTGGGGCCACATTAATGACGCAATTGCGGCTAGGGGCCTCAGCCCGTACCTGCGTAGACAAATTGAATGTTACTTGTCCAACAGAGGATGTCTGGTAGAAGCACAGGAAGAAACAGTACATTTTCAAATGCACGGTGGAGTTCCGCAGGGCTCTGTTCTGGGGCCGTTGTTGTGGCTGGTGATTATAAATGAGCTCCTTCAGAAGGAGTTTCCTGTCGGCGTCCAGGTCCTGGCTTATGCAGATGACCTTGCAGTCCTCGTAGAGGGAAGGACGGTCTTGGAGGTTCGGGAGAGGATGTATGCGGCCATCGACACTATACAGGAGTGGTTGAGGTCCAGGGGTCTGCAACTGTCTACGGAAAAATGCCGGTGTATTATTGCCTTTACGCCTAGAAGAGTGCTAGAACCGTTCAATATTTCCATCAACGGTCATGATATAGAAGAAGCGAATAACATCAAGTACTTAGGAGTTATCCTCCAGAAAAAACGGTAGATACACCGAGCACATAGTCAATGTATGCAACAAGGCAGAAAGGATGAAAAAAGTCTAAACATCATTATGTCATCGCAGAATGCCCCTCGGGCCTCAAAGCGCCGTTTACTGGCGACCACCGTCGTGTCTTCGCTTATGTATGCCGTTCCGGCCTGGTGGCGCTCTATCGCCATCAGGCGCAACAAGGAGAGACTAGCGAAGACGCACAGGTGTGTGCTCCTAGGTGTTGTGTCCACATACAGGACAGTGTCCTATGCCGCCCTGTGCGTGTTATCGGGTGCCCCTCCTATTGACCTAATCGCAAAAACGAGGGTGGAGAGGGCACAAGGCAAGCCAGAACAAGAGGTCAGGGATGCTGTTTATAATATCTGGCAGGAAAGATGGTCGCAGGAAGCTGTGGGTCGATGGACAAGAACCCTCATCCCCAACATCAAGCCATGGTTGTCGAGAAGATTTGGTGAGGTTGATCATCACCTATCGCAGTTTTTTACAGGACATGGTTCCTTCAATAACTACCTGCACAAAATAGGCAAGAGAGAAGAGCCGATTTGCAACTACTGCAACGAGATAGATGATGCTGAGCACACCTTTTTTGAGCGCAATAGGTGGGACACACTTAGACATAGTAAGGCACTCACAGGTATAACTCCAGAGACAACAATAAAATACATGCTATGAAGCGAGTCAAACTGGAATAATTTTGCTAGTTTTGTTAGACAAGTCGTTGTACAGAAATACTCCGATGAGAGAAGACAAGGTGTTGGCTAGAATAGGACTGGGTGGACAGCCTTGCTGGTGAGGTCCAACATGCTGCGGTGTGTTGGCACTGATGAGCCACCAAGGACTCCACGGTTAACAGTCAGGTAACAGCACACTGAATACCAAAGGGACCCGGCGCCGCGTCACGGCGCACTGGGTTTGGCGTGGTGGCCAAAAGGGCAATATTAATAAAGAACTCTCAAAAAGAGCTAACCGGTAGGCCGACCTCCCATGCCGGTATATAGCCGGTTGGTTGGGAGGCCTATTTGAGTTTAAAGACACTCTCCTGGGCGGCGTAATACCAACAAGTCCCAGGGAAGCTGAGAGAAAAAAAAGATTCCTTTTTTGGATATTTTAAAACTATAATACCATGAAAATACACTGAAAAAATACAACTTAAATTGAAAGCTTTCAATAAATATATTTATACAGTGAGTTGTATAAAAATTGAATTATATATGGATTTAGACTGAAGAACAAATCTTTATATGATTTTCGGCCAACTAATATTTATAACATTCTCGTTTGTGATTTATCAAAATGAATTCTTGTCTGAATGGTTGTCAGTCTTTGGGTCAGATAAAATGTATTGCTTTTAATGAATATAGTGTATTTTTATCAACATTAAGGGACGGTACCTAAATTATCGGTCAAAAATTGCTGTGTTCCAAATGGCAAGTTTTATTCTCACCTTATGATTGGTTAAAGAACAAGGATTATGAATAGGTGGAATTTGCCTTATCTGGTTCGGTATAAGAATGGCTTTAACAGCCATCCTAAAACCAGGCAAATACGGAACTGATGCTTCTCACTACTGACCAGTGTCGCTACTCAGCAAGACCTAAAAGCTAATAGAAGAAAGGCTTATTCTAAATCGCATTCAAGAGGTCATAATTCAAAACATCCCCGCCGACCAGAATGGCATAAGGAAGCATCGAAGCTGCTGCGACCAAGTCTCAACATTGACAACTTTAGTGGAGGCTGGATTTCAGCCACGTCTAAAATCGGCTGCAGTTTTTGTGGATTTTATGGCAGCTTATGACGTTGTGTGGAGGCAGGAATTGATGTCGAAGTTTTTTGAAGTCATACCATGTCAAAGGCTGACGTTTTTAGTGAGCAACATGTTCTCTGACTAGCGCTTTAAAGTGTCTCTGAACGAATGGACTAGAAGATGAAGGACTCTGAATAATGGCCTACCTCAGGATCAGTTCTGGCCCCCAAAATGTTTAACCTGTACATCCATGACATGCCAGGCACGGACTCCATGAAAATCCAGTATGCGGACGAGCTAGCGTTGGTCATCCAGAGTAAGGATCTTATGTACTGTTGGAGTGTGCTGACAAGTGATCTGACGAAATTGAATGATTAATTCTAAAAATGGAGACTTCAGCCTAACCTAAATAAGACTAAGGTTACTACATTCCATCTAAATAATAAAGAAGCCCCAAGGAGCTACATGTGACTTTCGACAGAATCGAAGTACTCCATAATTACAATCCAATATATCTGGGAATCATTCTGGATCAGTCTTTCACATTTAAACAACAATGCATCAGGTTATCTAAGAAAATCTATTTCGCAAGATTGCCGGATACAGTTAAGGTGCGGACGCCAGTACTCTACACTCTGCTGCACTCGCTTTAGTGTATTCAGGCAGGTGAATATTTTGCTCCTATGTGGGAAAACAGCGCTCACACAACAAAGATTGATGTGCACCTCAATGAAGCCATGAGGATTATTACTAGAACTGTTAGATCTACTCCCATACAGTGGTGCCTTTCCATATTAATGTTGTTCCGCTAGATCTGAGGAGGAAAGCAGCTAAGGTATACTTGCTCAAGAGGATCGCTTCTCATAAGAACTCCCTTGTACGATGCCCTAAAAGATCTATCAATAACTTGGCTGAGGTCACGAAAACCGCCCTGGGCTGACTTAGAAAGTATCAATTCAGTTGACGTGGCCTCTAAATGGCGACAAAGCTGGAATGAACGTCCACCCAAATTGCTCACTTGGTTTAAAATCCAACAAAGAAGGTTGAGGAATTCCAACTATCGCGCCAAACCTGGTCGAGGCTGAATCGCATTAGGACGGGTCAAGAGAGGTGAAGTTACACCTTGAAGAGATAGGGTTCCCCCATCTGCTGACTGCGGCTATGGAGCGGAGGAACAGACAAAATAGGACATATTGTTACAGAGTGCCCACTTCGAGCGTTTGACGGTGACCTTGGAGCCCTACTTCAAGTCACTACGAGTGCTCTGACTGGTTGTCAGATTAGCACATTTCCATATGATTGTGGATACTTTCGTTTACCTGAAAAACCGTACGATATATATATCTTATTCGGTCTCTATTACAGTTCTGATTGGTGGGAATTAGTCACATTTTGATTTATCAATAGTTTTCGTAATTTTGATTGGTTAGGAGAATACGATATTCTAATTGGTTAGTTATTGAAGTAATCCTTGAGGGTGGGGAAACTTAAGTATTATATCTGCAATACGCAAGGATATATATGTACTGTCATTGATTTATTTTTATCAGAATTGGTATGGGAGGACTAGAATGGGGTCTGTGTCATGTAACATTGTTTTTACGGACGTTAAGTGACTTAGAAAGACCCAGTGATTAATATATTTTCTCAAAATTTTACTATTATATAAATCGATGAATACTGGTACCTTAAACGTTTATTGATTCTTAGATAAGCCTCTGCCATTAAAAATTTTGTTGAATATTTATAAAATTTTTACGCATCTATTTTTAAGACACATTTTAAAATATACATGTATTTGAAAAGTAAAATAACGTATCGTGAAACGTTACCTGTTTTGAAATTTTAAAAGGATTGAATATTTTCTGTGAGATTTCATAGATTTTAAAAAATTTTATAGAACATATATCTGAATTTTACTTTCAGAACATACCGTCCAATTCGTTACGTCATTTGTTTTTGAATATAAAAATCATAATATTTGCAACGTGAATTGTGGTTTTGAAGTAAAAATATATGATATAGTGTTACTGCATTTACAATGATGTCCACGTGTGTTAAATAGAAAAATAATAATTTTATTCAGTATTAAGTTATAAGGAAAAAAGTATATATGTACTTGTCTTTAAATGCATCCTAGTATCTTGCTTTAATTCTTCTGCGACGTCACTACAACTAGTAAATCGCTTCAAAGAAAACCATTCTGATGCGTTTTCCTAGCACATATTTCAGATGTCTTGTATAATTAAGATTAAATTCGGTACGTTATTTATTTTGAATATAAATTTCTAAAAACCAATTTTTAGATTTTTTTTAAACTCGACGTTGAAATAAGTGTAGACAGGTATCGGTACTGAATAAATCTTTATTAGATTTGGTAATACTGTGATGGTATTTTATGTTTGTACCGACCAAACTGTTGCTTTGAAGAAATTACAATACACTTCTACTTTTTATAGATTGAACGGACTTTAATTTTTATTAATCTTCTCACTCGCATGAGTTTAATGAAAACAAGGTAGTCTAGGGGGTTAGACGGGAGGACGAGGTCGAGTGGGCTGACCGGCTAAACATCTCCTGACCGCGACGGGAAACTTGCTGCGTTTCCCTTCGCCGTAAATAATCATAAATCGCGGGTGAAGAAGCAATGGAAATGATAATATAAATATCAGATTGTTTTTAATGTATTTAGAATTACCTTCGTGATTATTTTATTAGTAAAAAACCTTCTTCTATTTATTAATACGTAAATGATCAGTAGTTGAGGAATGAAGTTTAAAAAATTGATGGAGTAATGTATTTTGATGTGGGAATGGAAGAAAGGAAGGAAAGGAAAAAAACATGAACAAATGAAATATAATAGATATATTTACGTAATAGTTTTCCTTTCCATTTTAGACTTCTGTTCAGCCGCTAACTGTTTTATTTTGTCTTTCATGTTTGCTTTGTATTGCAGTTATAAATGTTAAATTGTTATTTTGATACGTTATATATTTAATTTCTTCTACTGATTTATTTTAGTTTTAGAATTTTTATATTTTTAATAAATTGTTAACTTGATTAGTCAGTCAGCCAACTATTTATTAATCCGTTTAATTAGGATTTAATGAAAATTTAAATAAAATATTCTTGATTAAATAATTTTTATTTATAAATGAATAAGTAAATAAGTTTGCTATTAAAAAAATATTGTGGTGAAACCACATTGATAGAAAATCTAACTGTGATTTGAATGAATTCTACAAAAATAGATGAATAAATAAAATAAATAAGATGTACATCTCTTTTCAGATTTTCCCTTTTATTAAAAGTTCTTAAGCATTTTCTAAGTCCAAAAATTGTTATATCAAAGTTCATTTTCTATATCAAAGAAAATCAGTTTCAATTATCTTAAATAATCTGTTTTTATTAATTTTCATAAAAATCAATTGATTAAATGATGTTCAAATATATTAAAAATCGATAATCTTAATATTCGTGTTTTCAAGGCTTTTACTTATGTGATATTATTTTTAATTGTTTAATCATTATTTAAGTAAAATATTGTTATGGAATAATAGTGCATATTTTTTAAAAAACCGCTTTACTGGCAGTTATTTTGATACCGAATAATAGCTGACTAATTTCTTACAATTTTTCTATTGGCTACTTGGTCTAATTACGTAAATGA
The DNA here is from genome assembly GCF_047948215.1 of Lycorma delicatula. Lineage (NCBI taxonomy): Eukaryota > Metazoa > Arthropoda > Insecta > Hemiptera > Fulgoridae > Lycorma > Lycorma delicatula. Next base: position 50,074,165 of record NC_134456.1, on the reverse strand, counting down.
AATGAATTTGTTCATATTCATAGGAATCGATGCAACAGTTCTGATATCGAAAACATACATACTGTCGATATAAAATATCCTCCACCTTGTTTAGTCGGATAAAACTAAGTTTCCAGGAATGCTAATTCGACTTTTATCAATGTAGTGGTTTGTATGAAATCGATAATTTAAGCTGTGGAATTAAAATTCACTTAGCAAAATATCTGTTATTCCCAACTCAGAGGTGACATCATTAACAACGCGTTAAGCGATTTCCCGGTCCGTTAGCAACTAAATTCGTATGAAATATGTTTTTAAAAATTAACACTCATTAAATGATTCTGGTTGAAAATAAAATAAAGGAATTAAAACTAAGAGTTTTGATAACTAATAACAGATTAAGACACAGAGTATCGGATTAATAAACCATCAACTTCATAAGTTAATTCCTTGCATCACTGATTCTGTGTAAATTATTAATGAAAAAATAAAAGATAAACTATGATTAAAAAAAGCGTGGAACAATTTTCGTTGTTATTTCGTTTCTACTTAGGGAAAGGAAATTAATTTTTTATTTTCATCTTTATATCGGCACATCAAACCGCTTTTATTTGTTATATCTGATGATTGCAAACTGCCTAAGTTATATTGTCTACCTTCGTCTGTTACGAAACTATTCATTTATTCTATATATCTACATATATATATAGATATATATACGCTACTCGTAGTATTTCAAACGTTTATAATTAACTTAATACAGACTTTACTCAATAAAACTATTTTAGATTTTTCTAGTAAAACTAGTAAAATCTAAAATAGTTACTAGTTTTTAACTAGTTTTACTAGTAATTTTACTAGTTTTGTCCAATCTCCTATGACATCTTCCGTAGGAACTGAAAACAGAATTAATAAAAAAAAAAATATCAAAATGTCAGTATGACGGAATCCAGAGTAAAATATCATACGAGATATGATAAACTAGATGGGAAATATGTGTAAAACAATTATCATGCGTTAAGTGCATGTTAATCTTCAATATATACCTTAAATATTGAAAGCTAGAGAAAGAATGTGTGCGAGAGAGAGAGAGAGAGAGAGAGGGTTTGAGAGAGAAAAGAGGAAAGGAAGGGTTACAGTATTTTTTTTGTCTTTTATTATAGTAATTTGGTATGAAACATAAACAACTGAGGTAAAAGAGACACCTGTCCACAGTGGCTTCGTTTTAGATTAGAGTTCGCGCTACACCGTCAGTTTTTTGGTAAGCAGGCAACAGATGTCATTTTGGTATCTGAATTTTAATCAGCGTTTTAATGGGTTTGATATGATAAGATATTTGTCTTCCTGAAGGAAGCAAACCACTTTATTCCTTCCTTTAACAATTTATCCGGGTAGAACACCTTATTTTGCTTGAGAATGGATAAGCCAATTTCGGATACGTCGTAAGTCTCTACGTATGTCATTACAACCATTACGGTTATGGCATCTAATCAAGAAGATATGAGTATAAGTAGTTTTTATACGTCCTACACTTTTCTGAAAATATTGAAGAAAAAAAATCAGCTCATATTGTTAAGGTAATAAAAGAGAAACCCAATACCCTAAATAATTTTCAGTAACAGCCTTAGCCGTGTTAATCAAACAATCAATGCTCCTGGATTAACACGGCTCTGAATCCCCTAAATATTAAGTAAATCGAAAATTTTACTAATAGATGAGTTCTGTTCATTTATAACATGTGCTGTAGTATTCTGTAAGACTATTCGGTCGTTGTTAAGAATTAAATTAATACATAAGTAAAAATATCGCGATATTTTTACGCACTAAAAGCTGGGAAAACGTTTAGAATATGTTGAGTAAAATACAAAAAAAAACATTCTTGGTCAGTCCTCAAGCTTTATATACCCGCAAAATTGTTCAAACTATCTTTCATCCAAAAAGCTGATATCTGTGGTTAGTACCTTGCAGCACCTTTTTCTTCCACAAGCCGGAAGTTTTTCTTCTTGTAATTTTTCAGCAACTTCATGTATTCCATTAAAAGTATTTTGTAGATAAAGACAAATATGTAGGAAGTATTCAGCCTTACACATAATTATTGTATTCTTTTCATCACATGGAGTAACTGTACGGTTAATTTCATTATTCTCATGTACTTTACAGTTGTCACTGGCACAAGGAAGTGTGAAGGAGGTACTACAAAAAGAACTAAATATATTCTGTTTTATTGTGAGACTACAAAAATATATCTATACAAATACACTGCTGGCTCTACTAAATAGGATGGAATCATATAATCTGTGTAAACTATCTGAAAAAAAATGGATTTTGCTATAATTCTGAAAACATTTACCAATGATTCAAAATTAAATTTGTGCAGACTAAATAAAAATTAAAGAAGTACTTTTAAAACATGTCTACTTAATTAAAAAAAAAATCCCTTTTGGCACGCCGGAAGGTGGAGGTAGATTTCACCGGTGCTAAGTAGGGGATAAAACAGATTTCCACTTTAAAGTTAAGAAAAACTTCAAATTTACTCAATATGACAATGATTGCATGTGAAAAAAAGTTTTACATGTTTATCATACAAGCCTCGTCTTACAATTCCAGCAATATTTTGGTCATCCCTTGGTGTCAGGGTTGGTAGCAACAAAACTTGCTTCAGACAAAAGTTTTAGGTAATGTTTACAGGACTAACAAGCACTTTAAACCGATTCTACACCGTACCTATTAAGGGAGGTATGATTTTTTGTCTTCGAAATCCCATTTTTTCCACCCGCTAGGCCAATAGATGGTGATATCAAACAACATACTTAGATAAGTTTTAGGCCCTTATCCAAAGAATAGTAGGAACTTTAAACGAATTCGATATTTTACTTACTGAGAAAAGAAGTGATGCGATATTTGGTTTTTTCGAAAAACCCTCCTCCATTTCAACCCCCATGATCCGATTTTGCCCAATAACGAACTCAACCGAGATTTTGGACCGTTATATGTTATGTGTCAATTTGAAAGTGATTGGCGCAGAATTACGGCAGTTATCGTGTCCACAAGAAAGTTAAATATATTTATATATATAAACTTTTGACGTGACGGTGATTTTGGGGTCTGGGGGATGTGAAACACGAAGATAAGTAGAAATTTTTTGGAACTCGAATCATGATACCCATTACAATAGGTAGCTTTCTAAAGAAATCTATCTAAATAAGCAGTTAAATAATTTTTCGATTTTTAATCGAGATCAGAAGATAGTAAACTTACAAGTTATTTTTATTTAGTTACCTTTATTAACATAGGTTATGATGAAAATTACTGATTACATATATATCTATATATACGCGTGCGCACACTCACACACACTTACACAAGCATTACAAACAAATAAACATTCGCATTTGTACTTCTTCAATATATTTATCCACCCTCTTCTCGGCATGATTTTTTAATCCTTACTGTTATAATGGAACGGCAAAGGGTACACGGGATCAATAAATTGTTATAGAATGCCAACAAAACGATATAAAAAAATGGATATGTGACTTTGCCTCTGTAAATGGAAATGAAACATTTTTTTGACAACAATAATTAGAAATAATATATTTGTAAAACGTCAGACCAGGTCAGTGGAAAGAAAAAAAGTACATTGAGAGGAAAGGTTGATGAATGGTATGTAAAACCATCAACAGAATATAAAATAATAATTATAAAAACCGCTGTGTTTGTCTGACCACACGCACACACACACACACACACACACACACACACACACACACACACACACACACACACACACACACACACACACACACACACACACACACACACACACACACACACACACTCACACACACACACACACACATATACAGAGGCTAAATACAACTGTAACTTATTTTCTCTGATCTGTCAAATTATATTTAACAGTAAATTTCTGACAGAAAACTAAAACTCCGAGAATGAACTGTCAATAATATAACAATGAATTAATCTCGTTCAGTGTAGCTTTAGAGACAGAAGCTATTAAATATGAGTTTAAAACGAAAATATATGATCACAGTTCACTTCTGTACGCTCAAGAACGATACCCGGAAATATGACAATTTTATTAATAATTACGGTGCACGTAATCGTGAAATATTTAACTTAATCTCCTTAAAAAAATTAGATTATTTATATCTTAACCACCAAATATCACAAAATGATATATTTTTAGTAGGACAAATAACAGTCGACGGCTAGTAAGAGAAATGACAAAACGTGATAAAAAGTTTTATAATATTCGAATATGAAACGTATAAAGATTGTGTCTCTATAAGACTTTTTCAGAACGAAATACAAAGTTATGTTATGTAAGTACTGCTAGTTATGTTATGTGAGTTATGGAAGTAAAAAGTTATAATTTTAGCAATGCTAAATACAAATGCATAATCGAGTTTTACAAATCCCATCAAGACACAAAAGTAAAGACGTTAACTATAACATTAAATATAACAAACATAAAGTGAAATGAGTTATTTGACCATTAAAGAAGTATTTCTTACTATTTCAAGTAGGTTCTATAAAACAGCAATGCCAACGGTGTGTCTATTGATGAAAAAGTCTCAAAATCGACTCCATAAATATTCTCTGGAAGCACAATAACCATCTGTTTAAAAAGGATTCGTTAATGTCATTTACAGTTTCACAATTACTTAAATTCCTTTGTAAAAATATTTTTAAAAAATAATTCCAAATCTCTTTTAAACTGTAACGATTCGCATTCAAAATAAGTAGAAAATGTACTTAAGATATATCAGAAGCCTTTCTTAGTTAATTATTTTGACACCAAGCTCTAAATATTTCAAAGACTAAGAGTTAATAAGAAGATTAAAATTAATAACCAATCTCATGGGGGTCTGGTGGAACGTATCTTAGTTAAATGTATACTAATACATGCGTTACGATTTTGGAGACGGTAAAAGGTGTATGTATATGATGTTTGAGGACACGTTCGGGTGACTCTTTAAATTCTGGACAAAATTCAATTCGATATCTGGTGTGTACAAAATCATTGATGAATAATATGCTTCCCTTATTTTGAGTAAAACTTTCATTATCTTCTACACCTTTTCAAAAAGAGAATGCTAGTGAGACTTGAAAATATAGTTTTATTGAATTGGTTTGTTTGGTGCCATGATTACGTCGTGAGTATTTTCGTTTTTCTTCATTCATCTGTCTTCGTTGATTTCTTTCAAACTGGTTATTTAGGTTCTTTGGGTGTCAGTTAGGACCCTGCTAGACCGACTTTGAGTACATCTGAACGTATGTAAATAGTGGATTCTTGGAGTGCAATGCTCCAAGAATCCACATTTTGAAGTGGATAATTTAAGAATTAATCTTAAATTAATAGGAACCTAATATCGAATAGCGTAAGTGTAAAATACAGTATATAAATGCATAAGAATACAATTAACACTGTTTATAAAAATTTTCTTAAATTAGTGAACAAAATATGTTTTAAAAGTTAGAATTATTGTATAAAGATTTATAAATTATTATTAAAGAATAACTGAATAAAAAAAATCCAACATTTAAAAAAAATCACTTGCCTCAAGTCGATTCCAGCTAAATAAAATTCTAAAACTGAATAAGAATAAATTAGTTTTTTCAAATTACTTCACTCTTTAGCCGTTAAAATCACTGAAGAATAATGACACAAAAAATAACTACATAGAACATGTAGAAAATTTGACTACATCAACGTTTGCCGAATGAAGAACCTGAGAGGAATATGAGTCATTGGTAACCCCCTTTCAATATTCTTGTCACTGTGACAACGCTCCCCCCCCCCCCCTAATCACTGGGACAGAGGAGTAAGCTGGCCTACACGTATATTCGAAAAAACAGTTTTTGCAATATTTGAACACCTTGAAAATAGAAAGGATCTCGAAAAAAAATACATTAATTTTTTCAAATATTGAATATAAGGGTACTACTGACTGTTTTTAGCCTTTAATTACTAGTGAAAACCTAATAATTTAACGCACGCGGTAATCTAAGGGTATCATTATTTATTTCCATTTAGTTCAAGTAAGTTAAATTTTATGTGAAACGAAATAAACCTCATTGATACTTCTTATAATATCAGCCGCATTCGAATCCATTCGGTTGATACGATAAAATTAAAACGATTAATGTAACTGTTTAGGATGAAATATAAACACAAAAATATATTTAATTTCATCGGTATACTGATTCTACCGACAACATGAAATAACCAAGAAGTGATCGGTAGCTATGAAGTAGTTATGTGCAACCAAACTGTACCACAGCATTTTTTTTTATTAGGACTTAATTTTTTTAAAGGAATATGCCATAAAGTAAAAAGAAAAGGAAAACATGATTATGCTCTGTTTATAAATATTTATATTCAAAGTTCGATGTGATAGCAAAAATGTCTAGAAAAAAAACAGTAACATTTTACACATGTACAAAGTTTGTAATACACTTCAAAAAACTGTAAAGAGTGAGAAAATTTACAAGACATAAAAAACTTATCAGCATTTGAGAAGCAGTATTAATTGACACACTAATGTAGTGATAGAAACAAAAAGAGAGAATGAGAAAAATTTGTGATCAATAACAATAAGCAGAGAGTGATTGATTTATTACCCGATAAGCCTTCTTTTATTTCGTAAAAAAATTATTATAATGTACTTTATCCACAGTAAATTGGTAGTGACCTATCTTCAACGCATTTTAGAAGTCACACGGTTTATGTTGTATTAATGTCCCTGAATGAGAGTAGCGATCTTATATTTTTACTACGGTAACGACTTAATAGGTATTAGCTTTCTTTCCACCTCTGTTACGTTCAACATGCAATCGTTAATAAATTATTTTTATACAATTTTAAAGTTGCTATACGTTATATCTTAAACAACTACCACTTTTATTTATAAAATCTGTATTATCTATGCATCAAAATTCCAAAGAATTTATTCAGTAAACAAGGTATAAAAAAACTAACGGAAAGTTTGTTTGGAAATCCAGATATTTGGTTCAGGGAGTTTATAACAACATAGGTTTACGAGAAAATTAGAAAGATAATTAAGTTATTTTTGAAGAAGACATTACTTGAAAGCAGATAAGCGAAGAGAATAGAAAAGATAGAAGAATAAGAACAATTGAAGCTAACTGAAATGTAACATTAAAAAAGGATGTTAAATATTAACTAGGTGGATTGATGTAAAGACATGTAGATGTCTCAGGATGAATTAAAGAAAAACGTTGATGGTACAGTTACATCTAAAAAAATAGTAATTATTTAAAGACTAAAAAATTCTCAGAAAACAATAAAAAACGCAATGAATCAGTAGTCACAAATGATAATAAAAACTACTAAATTACTGACCGTTACAAGAGTCGTCTCCAGACACTTCCAACCGGTAAGGTGTCAACGGGGTGTTGGCGGCCAACGGGTGATCCAAATTTACGGCCCGACCCTGGTGATCATACAAGGACAGAACCGCTTCCGAATTGGCACTCGCAACCTGCCTTAATAATTCTGAAACAACAAAAAAGCAACACATATATAAAAACTCTGTATTATTTGAGATACTTGAGGCTTTTTTAAATATGAATTTAACAAATATTGTTAAAATATGAACGCTATTATTTTTCATTCAAATATTGTACATAAGACAAATTAAATAAGTCGAGGATTTAGAGAAAGATTTCTATCAATATATCATTTTTAATAGTTTGACGGGGAAAACCGAACTTGTGAAAAATTTGTTCTTAAATAATTTGTCATGTTTCCGTGGGTGGGGTTAGACCGCTAAACAACTTGATGAATACAACTTAAATTGGTACTCGCTATCAGAGTAACAATCTGCTCTAGTCAATTTTATCGTCCAAGCTCAAAAGTTTAGATAGCAAACCGATATGAGTGGTAATGTCTTGGCCTTTCATTCGTAAGGTCGAATCCCGGTAGACCATGTTATTTCTCATTCGCTAAAAAATTCCCATTCCGTACTTATATGGACAAGCTTGAAGCCTAGTGCAATGAAATAATCATCTTAAAAAATATACATAATAACAATAGCAATTACAGCAATCCTATCTATTTTTCTCTTAAAAAAAGATTCCTTTAACTTGATTAATCTTTCAATAATTATTATAATATTTGTAAAAATTATTTGATGTTCTACCTGAGGAAATTTAGTGGGCTTCAACCCTCAAATAAACATACAATACTTTTTAATTTAAAGCAGTCAAAATATAGTTTCACATATCTTATCAAAAGAGGATAGTGATATTTTCTCTCGTAAATGGCATTTAGAAAAAACGATTATTTAAAAGCTAAATTTTGTCCAATATGTTTTTCAAAAACTAAGAATTTTTCGTGTTAACATTATCAAATTCCATCAACTCGCCGCGTTTACTGTTCCACTACTACCCATCTTACATTCATATGAATGTAAATTCGGTTAAGTTAGAGTAGTCAAAAAAGGTCTTTTTTTTAGTTTTGAACATTTTTATTGAATAATAAGAGTAATGAAACAAAGTAGCATGGATTAATAGAAAATAAACTACGGGGAAAAAAATAAGAGAATCCTCGATTTTACTTATTTTATTGATGAATTGATTTGTAACATATTCCGGAAGACATTTGTAATTAGTACAGCTTTCTCGATCGGGGTCCACAGATAGTTGTGTTTCTTATTTATATAATGAGCTTATTTGTAGATATCCATGGGTTACCGGGGTATATTAATAGAAATCAACAAACAACTGAGAGATGGCAGAAGACAGTACCAATGAATATTATAATATATAAGTGGTTTAGCCGAATTTTGAAATATCAACTCCCCCTCTGCACAGGAAGGCTAGCGCTGTCTGCGTCACTACGACAGACATTGTCATTATGAAGCGAGTTATTATGACTCAAAAGGAACGGCTAGGTGTAACTTAACTAGTAGAGCTACATATTTTTAATGAACTAGGATAATAAGTAATTCCCTTATAATACAAAATAAATAAATAAATTACATTGCAGAATGTAAAATGTTTATTCTATTACAAGAGAATAATTTCCATAAATAATTTGAATTACAATGAAGTATTTTATTTGTATATCCTTATTTTTTAATTTTTCAAAATAATGACAATGCGTATTTATTCTGTTGTTAAATACATATATATATATATATTTCCAGTCTTCATTTCATCATGCTCTGCACTAATCGTTTAATTTCAACATATTTACATCCTAGATCCTCAATATGATTTTACTATTCAAAAAAACTTCAATTTTTATTTTTCAGTAAAAAAGCTATTGTAGATTTGCTTTAATGTGGTGATTAATTAGCCTTGATGTTATTTTCCTTTTAAGGTTTCTTTCAATTTTCGTAAGTAAATAACTTCTGAACCCTTGCGTTTAGCATCATACGAATTGTGTTACCCTTAAAGAAAGAATCATGTAGAATATAGCCTCTTTTTCGAAATTACAACTTTTTTTTACTTTTTAAATGGAGTGAGATATAAACTAACAAGAAGATAAAATAGCTTTAAATAGTTAGCCCACAAAATGTTTTTATTTTTTATCCGATCACATGGCGAAAGCCATAGGAATTCATTTGTTTCTCTCTGGTATAATGAATTCAACAAAATGACATAATTTTCAGTTTAAAAATTTTCTCTTTTTTTAATAAGCCTATTACGTAATTAATCAAAAGAGATTTTATTTTAAATATTATAATTTCTAATCCCCTTTCTTCATATAAGCCATAATCCAGTCTTTATAATCCACCTTTAAACCACTTTTTCTTTACAAATATTTTTTTAGTAATTCCATTAACAATCATTCATCAAAGAAGATGTAGCGAATCACCGTTATGTTGCCTTTTATAAGCCTTTTGCCTCGTACATCTACGGCGGTTATCCTAAATTTTTTCGTTTACTATGACACAGTTCTATGCTTATAAAAGTTAAATCTGTTATTTTTTCGTGCCGTTACATTGATAAAAAAGTAAAATTTAAATTGATTATATATTTATCTCGGTAAAATCATCTATTACTCAGTAAAGATTAAAGTAATTAAAAAAAAAAATTATATAATCAATTTGCAGCCGCTCAGTAAATTTACAATGTATCTGATTTTTTTTTTCATCATTTGTTTATAGTCACATCAACGATAATACTCATTAGCGACTTAAAGAAAACTTAATGATCAAAATAATTAGACGATACCAAACATTGGATAATAAACTGAAATATGAATAACAAATATTGGAACATCACTACTAAACAATATTCACTGCGTGCAAAGTATCCCGTAAGGGATCTCATGTAAGAAAAACGATAAATTAAGTCCTTCATTCCACTACCAAGAGAAACCGCAACAATTATTTGATGAATTTTTTCCGGTTGAGTAAACCTTCACATCTGAACCCAGGTTTAATTGTCGTCGAATTAACCCGAACATTGGGCAGTCTATGAGTAAGTGGTTTACGGACCATTTTACATTGTACGCCTCACAGTTCTGCGGAGGAGAGCCAAATACATGGGAATAAGTTAGCTTTGTGTGCCCAATCCTCAGCCGAGTTAGGATTATTTGGTCTCTTCTGTTACTTGGGATATAAGGTTTCTCGCAGACGTCCTCCCTGAATCCATGTAAGACCGTGGGAGGACTAGGCAGCCAGAACGTATTCCATTGCATACGTAGTATGACACGGATTGTTTTCATGAACTCGCTCTCACATGTTAATTCTAATCGGAGGCCATTTGTTGACGCTCTCTTGGCAGCCTCATCAGCCAGTTCGTTCCCGAGGACGCTGGAATGCTCCGAAGCCCATACGAATACCACTGTCTTGTTTACATTTGAGGGGGTGTCATAGATTATTTGAGCGATGGGTTCAGATTGTCCGCAGCTCAAGCTCTCAATTACACTCATAGAGTCAGTTATTATCAGGAAGCGGTCGCACTACGGGTCTCAATAACTCTCAAGACAGAGTAAATTGCGTAGGACTCGCAAAAGAACACAGAGAATAGGCACTAAGCTTATATATTATCTCGTTATCAGGGAGAATTATTGAACAGTCACACCCTTCGGCTGAGACAGACCCGTCTGTATAGATGTGTGTGTAACCATTCTATTTCTTAGTCATCTCGCTAAGTTGGTCGCTAACAGATCGGTAATGTGGATTCCGTTTTTGGAAACCTGAATTTTTTGGATTACCATTCAACTGCGTTAAAAAAAAATTGTAGTTCATTACAAATATATACGAATGGATAGTATAAAGAACATCAAATAAGTTTTGCACGTTAGTAATTACGATTATTGTTTTTTTTTTTATTATTATTATTATTTTATAAATCATTACTTTTTAAAAAATGCCTACATATTAATTCTATATAATTCAGGTTTAAATCAATTTACAAACTCTAAAAACATAAAATTTGAAATAAATAATTAAATTTAAAAATCAAAATGAGGAATCGTAGTATATTTTATATAGAGTAATAATAATCATTATATTATAAAAAAATAACCTAAGGTGACAACTGAACTAAAACACTAAGTGCCAACCTATTCGAATAGAAGAAACACGATGCTCACTCACCAACCTGCCAATATGATAAAAATTACTTTTACTTAGAGTGTTATTAATATCTTTGTTTGTATTTTCATAAGCTAAATAGAATATGAATATAACTGAATTAAAAATATATAATGCATATCAGCAAGTATATTAATCTATTTAAAATATTTTTATACGAACTTCTGTTGAACATAACGCAAATAGTCTACCTTACGACAAAAAATTCTTTTTGAATGTTTTAATTTATTACCATTCTATGACAAGATTCCGTATTTTAGATAAGAATATACTAAACTGTAATATAATTTATCAAGATTTAATGTTTATCAATAACGAAAGACTTATAAAAGAAATAAATATTCATACTTTCGAATACACATAATCAATGTGATCTTTTTCACGGAAAAAGTTTTATCAAAAATTACCTTAAGAGATTTATGAAATGTCAGTTTTCTCAAACTTGATAATTCAATGAAAAATCTCTCTCATTATCAGTGTTGCCATATTTTGTTGAAAAATTCATAAAAGAAGTTTTAAAATGATTTATTTCTTATTCCTTACGAGACGTACGTATAATTTAAAATTTCACTAAATCCGGGAACTACCGTAATTTATTAGTTCAAAGTGGATCTTAACTTAGTAATTTATCGCCAGGATACGTAATTATATTCAAGTTCGACATTTTAATTTGGTAATGTCGTTTAATTATTATCAAGAAAGAAAACGACCAAGAATGGAAATTTCACGTATTGCATAATATTTTCTTTTGGTAAAACGAATTAAGTCCATATACCCTTTTTAATATTATTCAATTTAGGGAGAAAAATAATAATAGAAACCCATAAGTTGACCACTCTTTTGTTTGAATAAATTATATATCACTAAGTAGAAAGAACTTGTAAAAGAAAGCAGCCAGTGGAATTAACATAACCTTCTCAAACAGATTACCCCGCTTTCAATTTTAATGAAAAATAAAGGATTTAATGACCTTGGTGAACAACAATTAGTTTTCAACGATTTGAAAACACAGCACTTGGAAGAGAAGAATTTATTAGCATTTACAAGAGGATCAAGTAATTCAAATTTCCAAATCCTTAGTAATTTACCTGAAATTTTAGCTAAGTACTTGATAGTTTGTAATTAAAATTATTATTAATGAAAATAAGAAGACTAATCTTAGTTATATTATTTAAGGTAATAGTTTAAAATATACATTAAATTTTCACAAATTAATAGTATCTACGGTAACTTTTATCAGAACAACTCAAAAATATGTTTCTTTTAATATTTCTTTCCACTTTTTTCACATTATCATATTTAGATAACAGGTTTTCAACTTTTCGTCTTTAATTTTGAAAAGGATTTTTCTAATTCATTTAATACATAGTTTTTAATCCAATAAAGTTTTAGAATTTTGTATTTTTATATGTTATAACAAATGATAATGTAATGAATTCAGCTTAAGATTACCAAAAACCATAGTTAAGCTTTTATCTTTATTCTGTTACTAATAGAAAAGGACATACGAAATATTAAAATAACAACCACAAAAAAAATTCTTTAATCTGTTCACAAATCCGCATTCTAGTTTTCAACTACTTCACTAAAAAAAAAAAAAAAAAAAAAAAACATTCATTAGTTCCATAATCAGATATAAATATTTTCAATAAAAATGTTACCATTTTCAGTAATTGAAACAAGATTATAGACTTTTCCAGAAGTAATACTAATTCTGACTGGTTTATTTTCATAAAAATATTTCAAGGTGTTGTTGTTATAAATTTGTAAGATTAACAGTGTTTTACACCAACAATATCATTTAAAAGTCAGGGATAAATAATATGCAACAGAGAGTTCATTATCGGTTATCGGTTCATTAAATTGATTAAGATTATTAAAAAATAAGACCACAGTTTATTTTAATTGTATCAGTATTAAATTTATTTACATTAGTATGATTATAACTGTCTTATGTAAACTACTGCAGTAATTAATATTATGCTAAAGAAATTTTTTATGGATTTCAGATGTTTTTTTAAATTCCTTTACATTTACCCTACACCAATACAATGATTGATTCATAGTGTTTTACCTCTTATCTTAATACATACAAGATGAATTAATATAAAACCGGCAAACACTGACATACATAGAAACATTAATACAAAGCTTATTCTCATTCATTCCAAGACCGTTCATTAATTAGAACTCGAATTCTACTGGATAGCAAAACATAAATAAGAGTACGACCGATATTATCTGTACCATCCCAGCCACTCGGTCCATTTGTAGGACATTCAAAGTTCACTTTAATCAATTCCAGTACCTACACCGTTCATGAAAAGGCCTCTCTGGCCAAGCAATCTTTAATATCAGATTCACTAACATTAGTAGAATTTATGAGACGAGTAATCATACCAAACTGACATGTTATCCATGCCCTACACTGATTTTTAATTGTTGAAGAACAGATTTTTATAATTCAAAATAAGAACAAAGCTAATACTGAGAAAAGAGTTAATTTCTTCATCTTGAATTGTACAGACGATTCTTTGACCTACATAAGATTCAGGATAGAATTTAGCGTAATATAACATATTTGAAAATTAAATTAAACATGTGAAAGAAATGTATTTGGTTAAAATTGAAATAAAATCTGCAACACCAACCGGCAGCACCATCAATTTCTCGTGAGCTCCTGCTAGTCTAAACATCTAGGAATAAGTTATTCAGAATTGTTTTAAGCTGCAAGCTGTTTTATTTTAAAAATATATATAGACATTTAGTTTTTTCTTTGCTATTAAGAAAAAAAAACTTTTAATTCATAATCATGAATACAGCGGTACTGAATAGTAGCGTGATTCCATGTTTTAAGTATAGTCGAAGTTCAAGACCGTTTTCTATATGCTAACCTTTTTAAGAGAAAATATTATTTTTTTTTACTTTCTTTAAATATAACCATACTTAATTCATTATCTGAATAATCATATTCATTCGTTTTCTCCTTTTGAAACATTGAGTGTAAGAATTTTGTTTTTGAGATAATTAATTCACTATATAAGCTCAACGCTTGAAAGTAGAAATGGTAATGAAACTCTGGAGTGTATGAAATATCAACCTAACTATGATTCAAAACCGGGCCTTTCGGTGAAAGGTTGTAACGCTACCACTCTACCACGGATATCAGCATTTATAGCTACATTATTTAGAAGCTAAAGTAATGTCTGAAAGGACTTTAAAATAATTTATTGCTTTGTATTTTAGCTTTCAATCAACTGAAAAAGTTACGATTGTGAAAGTTTTATTTTGAGGAATTAAACAGATTTTATTCGGTTAAGTTCGTCAACAAATATAATATATTATTACGTTTAAATAATCCGTGAAACTAATAAAAACTTTGTTTCTGTGGGACCACCGTTAGGTATTGCTTCAGAGGATCAGATAAATGATGAATGACAATGTTTGTAGCGTGTGAAAATGCCACGTCTGAGGGGGATTCGAACTCGGGACCTCCTGATGAAAGACCGAGACGCTACAACTCGCACGGGTGTTTCTGTCAATTTAAGAAATAAAAAAATTAGCATTATTTGATCAATTTAATATTTTTCTCTCTATTAGCATTATTTTTTTTAGCATTTTTTTTTTGTTAGTTAATCGTGTGAGAGTTATTGTGCCTTAATATTTATTATTCGGTCAGTCAGTTTAACCGTTATTTTAACGTTTTGGGGATGATTTCTTTTAAAAGGATTTCTTAATTACTTTGAACAACCTAAGTGGCAGCTTACTGAAAATTTTCAATATTCTAGGATACTTGGTTGGAAGATACTGTTAAGAATTATTGAATAAACAAAAATTAATTATGAATTTATCGATTTATAAAAATACGAGTACATTGGGGAAATTAAGAATAATATTTTAACGGATTACATTTTAAAATTTGTTTTTGTAGGGAGTGAATTTTTTATTCGTAAAATGATTATACTTTAATTAATTTAATAGCAATTCCATCGCTTAAAAAATTCTGTATACGTTTGCTTAATATTTTGCTTTAAAACGACAGTAAATTAATTTTAAAATAAAAAAATAAAAATTCTTTCCTACCACAAAAAAGTTGGCGTTATGTATTTTTAAACGACGTAAAATAAGTAGTAATTCTTAATTAGCCCGTGTGAAATTTTTATACATGCTCTTTCTTTATTCTTTACAGATGTAAAAATTTTGATGATTCTTACTTTCCCGTCTAGATAGCGCTATAGCTATAGAAGAGAAAGTATTGTATACTGTCCAATTTGGGCATATGCGGTTTTCACCGGATCTTGACGTTTTGACACCTGAGAAACCAAAAAAATCCAAAAACCAGGTGGAAATTTTCCGGATGTTAATGTTCGTATGCTTGTGTGTTCGGTGTTGGCCTCTAAATCACCTTATATTTCCAGAAATACTAGACCAAATTTGACCAAACTAGGTCAGATTACTTCCACATGTGAGGGATTGATGCCATTAAATTTTCAATTTAAAATGTCAAGGGGGTGAGACTGTAGAGCAAGATCAACCTTAGTATCTCGAGATTTCCTAATTAAGGTCATATTTTTCTTAGGTACATTTATTAACAATTAAAAAAATAAAAATATTTGCAAAGACAATTTTTGCAAACTCGCACCTTACCCCCAAAAAATTGCACTTGTCTTTATGTGTGATATCACAATGAGAGGTAGAAATAAAAAGATGGATAATATTTAAAGTGTAAAAAAGTAACTGGCTGTGGCTGGAACTCGAACTGGATCGCCTGGGTAACTCGGTAACTTGTGCGTTAAGCCTCGCGGCTACTGCATGTATTCCAAATGTACAAGTTAAATTTGTTCTATGTAAGTTGTGAAATTATATTAGTTTAGTTAGTGCGACCGTCGACATCAGTAGCGCCAAACCCGCGCAAATTAAATACAGTATGCGCGCGCACTTTAGTTAGAATCACTGAATTAAACAAACGAAAAAATATTATATTTAAATAAAACTATAAATATTTTTAATTAAGTTTTGTGCGTAAGCTATGCATCAGAAACAGCCGTAGGACTTTCCCGTCACGCGGCTGACAGCCGCGTGACGGGAAAGTCCTACTTGTATGAGTTAGTCCTACATTCGTATATGAAAGTCCTACAACTGTATTGGCAGATTTTTATTTTATTTTATAGAGAGTGTTTCTCTTTTCTTTTGGATACTCTAGCAACTTTATCCACATAACTTACGAGGAAGATTTTTTAAAAAGAAAGCCAGCATTGTTTACATAGACGATTGAAATAATTTCTCATTATGTCGTCATCATTGCTTATTATTTGGATTTTTACTGAGTAATGATACACACTATGATATCAAAGTGCACTTTTTTTACAAAATAAAAAATGATTAATAGGAAACTTGGAATAAAAAAATAATTTATATTCCCTCATTGCAGAGAGCCTTAGCTCCTACGTCTCGCGCTCAGTAGCAAATTTTAACGGGGTCTCTGAATGAATTCCTTTTGTTTTTGATATCAAGACCCAGGTTTCTTGTGAATAGGATTTTTCAAATCGGTAGAGCTCTTTTTAAATCGATTAATATTTTTAACAAAAAATCAAATAAAATAAACTTAAAAAAATAATAAAACCGACTTCAAAAAAAGTAAAATTAATTCTTAATTACTTTTTAAATTTCGTTTTTTTGAAGTCAAATACTAAACCAACCAAGCTCAACAAGGGTTGTTTTTTATTGGGTTTAATATGGCCGTGACTTCTATAAGTCGAAATTTATGAAGAATTCTAACAAATAAATAATATATGTATATATTATTAATATGCGGTTGTTTGTTACTTAAGACGTTTTCATTTTTTTACATATTACATAGTATGTTATTTAATGAAAGATATTTTATCTGCTACGTTTATCAGATTATTAGAGCGCCATGCGCTGAATTACAACCTGACCTAATAGACTCGAAATTAGGATATCTTTATACCAAAATTACATTTATATTCCGTAGAAGATGAATAATTTTTTTTAATATTATTATATTACTTAGTTATCTTTAATTTAAAAGTATTTTATTATATTTCTCTAAATAAGGTATTACAAGGATGAGAATAATTTTTAACTTAGCGAAACGAGTAGAAAGTAAACGTTTTAATCATTTTACAACCGTTCATTACATGCTGAAGGGGTTAAATGTTAAGACGTAGCAAATGTTAGGAACGTTAAAAACCTGTTTGTCAGCTTTTTTGTTCTCTAATTTAAATTTTGTTTCGTAAAATACAGCAAACATAATTTTCTTATAAATATAACTAGACATTTATCATTTCAAATAAATTAAAATATGAAAATTAGACGAACGTAAGTTTTACAATAAAAATTGGACGATAGTATTAAAGATTTATAAACGCCACTAACTACATAATTATTAACGTCTGCAGCAGATATGCTAACTAATAATACCGCCAATCATTGATAGATCAATATGATTATGTTCATAGCTCACAAGCTTTATATAAATATACATATATCCAGCCAAAACTTATTTCTATATTATATTAAAGTTGTTTACCATGAAACGGTAATTGGGAAAGCAAATATAATTTTAAATAGTTATATAGCAAGCTTCATAATGCGGATAATTCTGCAATTGGGAATTTAATTTAGCATAAAATATTCAATAAACTCAAATATAAGAAGAGAAGACGGTTAAGGTTTCCTCACTCTATTATTATGTCTCTCCCGGTTTGGTCGAGGGAAGAAGGAGGCGGTGTTTCCATACTTTGCCGGTAGTGTCATCAATATTTCACTCTACCCGTTTGCCATAAATCCATCTCTTTTTCCCCCTAACCACCCTACATTCACTATATCATTCTCTCTTTACGCTTTCTTTCTTTCTTACGTTTACGAACAATACGGCCTAATAACCCCCGACCCGACCGATGTAAGACCTCTCCGTCTCACGAGACTTAGATGAAGAAACAGCCTCGTTCCCTGTTTCCGAAGTATTATGCGACTTTCATTTTCTTTAATATGCTTAAACCCCTCACCCCGTTTTACCATATTACCTCCTTTCCTCCCCGTATCATATACCCCCGACCAACCCGCGGAATGCTGCACGACATACTTCTACAACTTTTTGCACGATTTATTTATTTATTCCTTCGTTCATTTAAAATCGTTCTTCTATGATTTACGATGGAGGAAAACGAATAGCCAACGCACTCCCGATCGCTATTATGTAGACTGTACATTAACTTAAATTCATTTTATCTCTTTCATCGTATACTTTTTCAAACTTTCTAATCATTATATATCTAAAAAAAAACAACCGAATTTTCCATGGTCCTTTATTTAAGTTCTTTATTCCTCAACTTTTTATAAAAAAATATTGGTGAAATTTGGCAGGACTCAACCCGTGTGTCAAGTCACTTATAATTATCATTTATGAAATAAACATACAGCGACCTATTCCAACATATCACATTTTCTCGTTTGTTGGCGGTTTAACTGCTTTTAAACTCAACATACCGTCATAAATTTAAAGCAATCTGTTAAAATATTTTTTATTAACACCTAGTCCCAGAATAAATGCGGGTGCCAGATTTTTAATTTACTCTATTTGGAATTTTGATTTCTAGTCAACGTAATAATGAATCTCAATTTCCGCAAACCAATTTGTCCATCCATCGGATACCTTTAAAATCGAAATAATCACATCCATATTAATTTTAGGATGGGTATTATTAAAATTTATATAGCTAAGTTTATTCGCAGCTTATAAAGGGTTTAAAGGACTTCAAATCTTCAATATAGACTTTTCTTAAAAATGTTTAGCGTTCTTAAAAATGTTTTAGGAGCAGGTCTATGTGTAATAGATGACAAGGATAGTATCTAGTTTTAGGCAACCTGTAACAACCCGCCGGGTTGGTCTAGTGGTGAACTCGTCTTCCCAAATCAGCTGATTTGGAAGCCGAGAGTTCCAGCGTTCAAGTCCTAGTAAAGCCAATTATTTTTACACGGATTTGAATAATAGATCGTGGATACCGGTGTTCTTTGGTGGTTGGGTTTCAATTACCCACACATCTCAGGAATAGTCGAACTTGAGAATGTACAAGACTACACTTCATTTACAATCATACATATCATCCTCATTCATCCTCTGAAGTATTATCTAAACGGTAGTTACCGGAGGCTAAAACAGGAAAAAGAGAGGCAACCTGAAACAAGCCAAAATTACTCTTTATAAGGAGATAATCATTCATAAGTATAACAAGCACGCTATGTCAGACTTACTATAAAACACTGAATGTGATGTGAGTTTTTATCTTTTTTATTGAACCAAATATAATGTTGCACATCTGACGACAAACTTTTCGAAAGTCTGGTGAAATATAGGCTTAAAAGTAACATCAATACTTTTCACTCCAGGAACTGAGTGAGCACCGTTACACAGATAAAAATTTCGACTGGTTTTTTTTACCTAACGTCCTTCATATGTGTTACAAAGAAGAAAAGGTAATGGTAAAAAAAATCAATCAATGTATGCATTTCAGCGTAAAATAATTCATTAGCTATACAATCTTTACTGAATAGAGAAAGTCCAAATTGTTGATATACTGATAATATCATAGGTACTCATAATGCTTTACTGATTAATAATGTAAACTGCACAGTAAATATTTTTATAAAACACATGATGAAATATGGCAAATGGATCTTGAAGAACCGTTTTTTTTTTTGTCTTCAGTCATTTGACTGGTATGATGCAGCTCCCAAGATTCCCTATCTAGTGCTAGTCGTTTCATTTCAGTATACCCTCTACATCCTAGGGGGATGTAGGGTAGGGATGTCGGTAGTAGGGTAAGGATGTCGGGTAAAGAACATCCGTTCTTTACCCGACATTACAGCAAAAAATTAATAGGATTGTATTTTTTGTCTTCAGTCATTTGATGCAGCTCTTCAAGATTCCCTATCTAGTGCCATATGCTTCACTTCGGTATACCCTCTACATCCTCATTTCCTAACAATTTGTTTTACATATTCCAAACGTGGCCTCCCTACACAATTTATTCCTTCTACCTGTCCTTCCAATACTAAAGCGACTATTCCAGGATGCCTTAGTATGTGGCCTATAAGTCTGTCTCTTCTTTTAACTATATTTTTCCAAATGCTTCTTTCTTCATCTATTTGCCGCAATACCTCTTCATTTGTCACTTTATTCACCCATCTGATTTTTAACATTCTCCAATAGCACCACATTTCAAAAGCTTCTAATCTTTTCTTCTCAAATACTCCGATTGTCTAAGCTTAACTTCTATATAAAGCGACACTCCAAACATATACTTTCAAAATTTTTTTCCTGACATTTAAATTAATTTTTGATGTAACAAATTATATTTCTGACTGAAGGCTCGTTTCGCTTGTGCTATTCGGCATTTTATATCGCACCTGCTTCATCCATCTTTATTCTACTTCCCAAATAACAAAATTCTTCTACCTCCATATTCTTTTCTCCTCCTATTTTCACATTCAGTGATCCATCTACGTTATTTCTACTACATTTCATTACTTTTGTTTTGTTCTTGTTTATTTTCATACGATAATTCTTGCGTAGGACTTCATCTATGCCGTTCATTGTTTCTTCTAAATTCTTTTTACTCTCGGCTAGAAATACTATATCATCAGCAAATCGTAGCATCTTTATCTTTTCACATTGTACTGTTACTCCGAATCTAAATTGTTCTTTAACATCATTAACTGCTAGTTCCATGTAAAGATTAAAAAGTAACGGGAATAGGGAACATCCTTGTCGGACTCCCTTTCTTATTACGGCTTCTTTCTTATGTTCTTCAATTGTTACTGTTGCTGTTTGGTTCCTGTACATGTTAGCAATTGTTCTTCTATCTCTGTATTTGAACCCTAATTTTTTTAAAATGCTGAAAATTTTATTCCAGTCTACGTTATCGAATGCCTTTTCTAGGTCTATAAACGCCAAGTATGTTAGTTTGTTTTTCTTTAATCTTCCTTCTACTATTAATCTGAGGCCTAAAATTGCTTCCCTTGTTTCTATACTTTTCCTGAAACCATATTGGTCTTCTCCTAACACTTCTTCCACTCTCCTCTCAATTCTTCTGTATAGAATTCTAGTTAAGATTTTTGATGCATGACTAGTTAAGCTAATTGTTCTGTATTCTTCACATTTATCTGCCCCTGCTTTCTTTGGTATCATTACTATAACACCTTTTTTGAAGTCTGACGGAACTTCCCCTTTTTCATAAATATTACACACCAGTTTGTATAATCTATCAATCCCTTCCTCACCTGCACTGCGCAGTAGTTCTACAGATATTCCATCTATTCCAGGAGCCATTCTGCCATTTAAATCTTTTAATGCTCTCTTAAATTCAGATCTCAGTATTGTTTCTCCCATTTCATACTCCTCAACTTCCTCTTCTTCCTCTATAACACCATTTTCTAATTCATTTCCTCCATATAACTCTTCAATATATTCCACCCATCTATCGACTTTACCTTCCGTATTATATATTGGTGTACCATCTTTGTTTAACACATTATTAGATTTTAATTTATGTACCCCAAAATTTTCCTTAACTTTCCTGTCTGCTCCGTCTATTTTACCAATGTTCATTTCTCTTTCCACTTCTGAACACTTTTCTTTAAACCACTCTTCTTTCGCTAGTTTGCACTTCCTGTTTATAGCGTTTCTTAATTGTCGATAGTTCCTTTTACTTTCTTCATCACTATCATTCTTATATTTTCTACGTTCAGTCATAATGAAGATGCGTATAAGTAAAAAAAAAAAAAAAAATGGGAGCTATTCTGTGTATGCTACAAGAGTGCAATTTTTTGAAGACAGGAAAACCCACAAAGCGCGTTCTGACAGGTTAGTCTGCATTATTACATACAAGCGCGAGCTCGCGAGCGCACACACAAAACATACCAACGGTTTGTGAGAAGAAATGTATGTATTACATTTAATTATCTTAAAATATAAAATAATTAAAAACAGGCCTAATGGTTTTTGTAAACAGATGTGCGATAATTAATTTTTATTAAATTTCTTATTAAATATTATTATAAAAAGAAATATTTAATGCTCTTATGGCGAGTTTAATTTGAAATGTAAACTAGGGATACGCCGCCGTAATAATCCTATCATAATCCGATTTAAAAGGGTCGCGCGATCAAATAACTTGCAAACCCCTTACAATGCAAACCACTCCCTTCCCCTAACTATCCGCTTAAGCAAACCTATCGTAATACTGAAGATGTAATTTGTAACTCGATATAAACACTACTGGAAAAATACAAAGTAATAAAAACTTAATATTAAATTAACTTAGAATTAATAGTAAATTAAAAAAGTTTTTACAGATTATTATCGTAAAATTATCTGATATATATGGATCCAGGATGTAATGCTTATATCCAGGATGCCTAGTAAATAAATTCTAATTACGAGTAAAAACTCCAAATAAATATCAAAAGTTTCAAATTTTATTCATAAAAGTATTTTTTTAAATTGCTGTCTTCCGGAGTTATTTACTAAAATACATATCCAGAGAATAAATCATAAAACTGTCCTACAGAATATAGGAGGCTGCTTGAAATTTCATAAAAAAATTAAATGAAAGTAGCTTTTAAATACAGTTTGTAAAATTTTTATCGCTTGAAATTAATGGTCGATTTGTCAAAAAGTGATAAAATCACCGTTTCCCGTTTAAAATAAAAAGAAAAATTTCTGAAGCGTATATTTTTCAAACATTATACTTTTATGTTGGAATGGTTTTTTAAAATTCATCCTGATAATGTAAGAAAAATAATAATAATTCATCAAAAGGGAAAATCTATGTCTGGTTAGAGTAAGTTTATACTGCAAGATTCTTTTTAAATATGTTTTTTGCCTTCCATGTCTAATGTAATACAAATAGAAAAATTTCTGCTTGCTATTTTCTGAAGTATCATTTGGGAGAATTATATCTCTAATAGAACGTGATAAAGTGATATACAAAGTGTGACGCTCTCTCTGTATAAAGCTCTGTTACCTCAATAATAAAATTCTTTTCTTAAATATATAACTAAAATGTTCAACAAGTTTAATTAATAAAGTGGTAAAACCATCATTCATATCAGTCCGGTGGTTCCTGAGTTTTAAACAAACTGGTATGACCCAATTTTCTGTACTACGTCTCCTATCCTTGGCAAAAATATCAGTTCAAAGGGTGAAATCAGTATAATACACTGAATGACTCAAATAGTTGTTTCATAGAAATCTTGAAATCTTTTAATGCGTAATCCATAACATAAGGATTTCAAAATCTAAATTTTTAAGAAACTAAGATATTTAAGTTTAAGAGTTTTCAATTGTATCCTTAATTTTATGTCATGAAGATAAAAATATTATCTATTAAAATATTTTATTTTCTAAAATTAAATAAAGATATCTAGTTAAAAAAATAATAAATTAGGGGGTTTCAAGAGGAATGTAGGTAATTAACAATAACATATTACGGTGAAACCACATTACGTAAGAAATTTACTGAAATTACACTTGTTTTCATTAAGAAAGGGGAAAAAAGAGTATACGATTTTATTTTGGTGTTTTACTGTGATTGTAAGGCTTCACAGATAGTTAATACCCTTATCAAACAATTTTTTTTTTTGACATATACTCATTGTCAGGACCAAAACAATATTTCAAAACTTATTACAACTATCCATGGAAATTTAAAAATGCCTAAAATCAATTCATAAATTTTATATTTATTCTTTTGGGGTTTTCCAGCAAAAATTTCTAATTCTCTAAAGAACAGTAGGTAATTTAAATTTATTTTAATTATTTACTCGTAATAATTTTCATAATTCTGAGTTTGTTAAATGATCGTTACCTTGATCATTTCTATTATACCTTTTTTTATATATTTAAGTCGCTATTTTTTTTATCCGAAATCCCAAGGTTAAAACTTGTCAATTGGGTTATTAAATATTAATGCTTAAAAGGGGATTTGTAATATTTAAAAAAATGAATGTTTCAGAATAAAATATATCTAAATCCACTTGATAGGTTTCACGAATCTAGATAGAACCTAGAAAACCCCTAGGTTTTCGTATTAGAAAGATACGGTCTATCACTCGATGTTTAATTTTTTTAAACCACCATATCCGCAAAGGATTAGGACGGATCGTACAACTATTTTATGAAAACTGATACAGAATTATAGACCAAACTTTTTTTTTTGTCTTCAGTCATTTGACTGGTTTGATGCAGCTCTCCAAGATTCCCTATATAATGTTAATCGTTTCATTTCAGTATACCCCCTACATCCTAAATCCCTAACAATTTGTTTTACATATTCCAAACGTGGCCTGCCTACACAATTTTTTCCTTCTGCCTGTCCCTCCAATATTAAAGCGACTATTCCAGGATGCCTTAATATATGGTCGATAAGTCTGTTTCTTCTTTTAGCTATATTTTTCCAAACGCTTCTTTCTTCATCTATTTACCGCAACACCTCTTAATTTGTCACTTTATCCACCCAGAAGATTTTTAACATTCTCCTGTAGCACCGCAAAAGCTTCTAATGTTTTCTTCTCAGATACTCCGATCGTCCAAGTTTCACTTCAATATAAAGCGACACTCCAAACGTATAGTTTCAAAAATCTTTTCCTGACGTTTAAATTAATTTTTGATATAAACAAATTATATTTCTGACTGAAGGCTCGTTTCGCCTGTGCAAATCGGCATTTTAAATCGCTCCTGCTTCGTCCATCTTTAGTAATTCTACTTCCCAAATAAAAACATTCTTCTACCTCCGTAATCTTTTCTCCTCCTATTTTCACATTAAGTGGTCCATCTACGTTATTTCTACTACATTTCATTACCTTCGTTTTGTTCTAGTTTATTTTCATGCGGTAGTTCATGCACAGGACTTCATCCATGGCATTCATTGTTTGTTCTAAATCCTTTTTAGTCTCAGCTAGAATTACTATATCACCAGCAAATCGTAGCAGCTTTATCTTTCACCTTGTACTGTTACTCCGAATCTAAATTGTTCTTTAACATCATTAACTGCTAGTTCCATGTAAAGATTTAAAAGCAATGGGGATAGAGAACATCCTTGTCGGACTCTCTTTCTTATTACGGCTTCTTTCTTATGTTCTTCAATTATTACTGTTGCTGTTTGGTTCTTGTCAATGTTAGCAATCGTTCTTCTATCTCTGTATTTGAACCCTAATTTTTTTAAAATGCTGAAAATTTTATTCCAGTCTACGTTATTGAATGCCTTTTCTAGATCTATAAATGCCAAGTATGTCGGTATGTTTTCTTTAATCTTCTTTCTACTATTAATCTGAGGCCTAAAATTGCTTCCTTTGTCCCTATACTTTTTCTGAAACCTAATCGGTCTTCTCCTTACACTTCTTCCATTCTACACTCAATTCTTCTGTACAGAATTTTAGTTAAGATTGTTGATGCACGACTTGTTAAACTAATTGTTCTGTATTCTTCACATTTATCTGTTCCTGCTTTCTTTGGTATCATGACTTTCTTTGGTATCATAGACCAAACATACTGCCAAAATACATTACTCTCTTCCCAGTGTACTTAAAAAAAAAAGAATAATATTTTTTTTTAAATCATCAGTGTTACAGAAACAAAATCATCCCCCAGTTTTTTTTTTATTATTTTTTTATTTAATTGTTTTGGTAAATTATCATATATCCCAGAACGGTAATACAGAGGGTACGTTTTTTTAATTAAAAGAGAATGTGTAAAAATGTCGTAAAAATTTCGAATGAAAGTATGCAATACAAAAAGATAGCTCTTTCGATTTTTAGTGACAGAGGAATTTTGGAGCAAATTATTTAAAAAAAATAATTGTAAAGTGGATTATATTTGCAAAAGTTTGAGAAAACAGACCCCTAAAAAATTATCTACTCACTCGAGAAACATGCCAACGAACTCGAGAAATGCAAAAAAAACCCATACCCTGTTTTTTTGACTGATTACCACACTTCCCTTCTTGCAGCATAGTTCTACAGTTATGACGCCTGCAAAATAAAAATATATAGAAAAATAGCGTCTATCATCCCCTGTTTAATTTTCTTTATATCATCATACACGCATAGCATTAGGACGAATCTTATAACTGTTTTATGAAAACTGGTGCAAAATTATAAACGTAATTATTATTCTTATTAACTGATATTAATAAAAATAATAATTAATAATAATATTATTATTATTATCATTACTCTTTTAAAACTTTCATTAGATTAGAAAAGGTATTACTAACAACCAGGTACTCAGATGGAATTTTATCCAGTTCAAATTAACTTCTGGAATATTTTACGAACAAAGAGATAATTAGATTCCAGCTTTTATTAAAAGTTTCATTCACAACAATTCCCCTAAAGGTCTTTAAATACTTTACAAATGCCGAATGTACAACAAAAATTATTACTTCTTTAACGAAGTTAATAATAAACTTTTGACCGATCTTTTTTTTTATCTTATTAGACATACTTTATTTGTTGTTAAAAATCACAAAAAAATCTGTTATAAATTATAAGACAAATAAAAAAATTACATTTAAAGAATTTTATTTGAGCTGCAAAGCCGAGTAGTTTAAATTTCAATACAGAAAATTCTATTTCTATAGAATTCTATCTTTTTCATTTCAATTTATAAACTCTTCAATTAGTGCTTCACCCAGTTTAATTTAAAAACTCACTAACTTGATTTTAAAATATCATACTTAAA
This sequence comes from Lycorma delicatula, assembly GCF_047948215.1. NCBI lineage: Eukaryota > Metazoa > Arthropoda > Insecta > Hemiptera > Fulgoridae > Lycorma > Lycorma delicatula. The sequence goes on along the minus strand of NC_134456.1, from coordinate 50,046,820 downwards.
AGGTTTTAAAAATCTTGCGCTTTGATGTACAAAATCAAAATGAAATGCATTTTTTTCTGCCTCAGAGCGTTATACCAGATACAAATATTTTGACATTTTTTTTTTAATCTTTAGATCTATACTTCATGTCCGTAAATTTATCTTCAATGTGATAGGTTTTCTGCTTAAGTAATCTCCTTTAAATTCATCCTATGAAATTTGACAATCTTATAAAGTTTTGAAACTTATGCTGTATTATTCAACATTTTTTTTTTTTTTTTACCTCCGGATCCACCGTTAGGCATTCTTGAGAGGATGAGATTAATTATTTGTAACGTGTGTGAAAGTGCCATGCATGCCTGACCGGGATTCAAACCCGGGATCTCCGGACGAAAGGCAGAGACGCTACCACACGCGCCGCGGAGGTCGGCTATTATTCAACATTTGATAAAAAATAATATATAATAATAATAATAAGTTTTCTACCAGTTCTCTTTTTTCCGTCAAAATATGTTTTTGCTGATTTAAGAATTTCCTTTTTAATATTCTCTCATTCTTCTTCTACATTTTCTACCTTATTTATTTTTACTCAGACTTGTTGCGATGTCGTCCTCAAAAATCGTCTTTACCTCCACTTTCTCAAGCTTCCCTAAATTCCACCAATTCATCTGACACCTCTCATTTAGGTTTCTAAACGCTAACCTATATTTCATTATCACTAAATTATGGTCGCTATCAATGCCTGCTCCAGGGTAAGCTTTGCAGTCGACGAGTTGATTTTTAAATCTTTGCTTAACCAAGATATAATCTATTTGATATCTTGCAGTATCACCTAGTTTTTACATGTGGTTTTACATTCTTCTATTATGATTTTTAAACTGGTTATTGGCAATTATTAAATTATATTTCACAAAACTCTATAAGTCGGTCCTCTCTTTCTTTCCCAGCCCATATTCACCCATAATATTTCTTTCCTTGCCTTTTCCAATGCTTGCATTCCAATCTCCAACTATTACTAAATTTTTATCCTTTTTTATGTGTTTAATTGCTTCGTCAATTTCTTCGCATACACACTCTACCTCATCATCATCATAATGGGCACTTTTAGGCATATAGACGTTAACAATCGATGACGAATTAGGTTTTGATTTTATCCTTATTACAATGATTCTATCGCTATGCATTTTGAAATACTCTGCTCTCTTCCCTATCTTCTTGTTTATTATGAAACCTGCTCCTGCCTACCCTTTCTTTGAAGCTGAGTTAATTATTCTACAATCACCTGACCAATAGTCATTTTCCTCTTCCTATCGAAACGCGCTAATTCCTTTACATCTACATTTAATCTATCCATTTCCCCTTTTAAATTACCTAGCCTACCAACCATTTTAGACTTCTAACATTCCACGCTCCGACTAGTAGATAAAATTAGTAAAATATTTATTAATTTTTAATTTTCTGGTGATCCCTTCCTTAGTAGTCCCCACCCGGAAATCCGAACGGGAGACCAGTTTACCTCCGGAATATTTTACCAAGGAAGGCGCCTCCATCTCTTTTGCATGAAAATTTAAAGAGTTATATTTTCTTGGTAAAAAAGCACCTGCAGTTTTTCATTGCTTTTAGCTGCGCAGTACTCAGAAGATTGAGTGATATTGATATGGCAGTCCTCCTGACCTACGCCCTTAACAACTATTGGAAGAGCTGCTGCCCTCTTTCAGGAATCATTCCTTAGTCTGGCTCTCAACAGATACTTCTTCGATGTGGTTGCACCTTCGGTCCAGCTCTGTATCTCTGAGCACTCAAGCTTAATCACCATCGGCAAGGTCTCTCTCATGATTCATAGAGGGAGAGGATTGTATAAAAAATGTATATAATGATTTTTTGTAGAAGAAAAGTCATCTATCCGATAAATTGAAATTAAAATTCAGTCGGTATGCCTTCATTATCACACGAGTAATTAAGTTTGCCTAGCGAATTAATCATATGTTACGTGTGGTGAAATCAAATCGAAATAGTTGTTTAAATTTGTTGGCAGAACGGTGCATACTTTTGTAAAATTTAATTTAAATCGGTAAATACGTAGGGTGTGGGATGATGCTAAAGCGAGAGAAAATAGGAGGGACTGCATCATTGTAATCCGAGATTGTATTATTATTATTGATTTAGACCAACACACGGCCACAAATAATTCAAGTATTCATTTCATCGCTGTGAGAGAGAGGCAACACCATAATATTGCTGTCTCTTTTTTGTTTTGGAAATTTTTGTAATCGGTTGTCAGTTTTTAGATACACTACAGGGTGTTGGTATGGATAATGAAATGACAGTTGTTTTAGAAACGTATTTAATTAACCAAGTTATTTTATATACATTGTTCATAATATTTTAACCACAGTAATACAAATATTCGACATACTCAGCAACACAGGACTGCGCTTATGAGCTGATGATTAGTACGCGATATTGATTTTCGTTTGAATAGTCATAGACGGCAAATGAGGTAAAACGACAGAAATTCTCAACACACTCTCGATTCACATGTGTAAAATACAGTATTTGATTTCATAAGTATAGACAAATACAATAAAAAAAATTATTAAAACATCTGTCGATTATCCAACTGTTACGTCCGAACATTAGCAGTAGAGAAAAAAGAGTGCCAAACAATATAATAATAATATAGTAACAAGAGAATTCTTAAACCTTGCAAATTACCAAAAATCAACATTTCGGCAAATATCCCCTAAAATGCTAAAAATATTAAATTGATTTCGATAATTTTTTAAATATGTTTAAATAGAAATACGATATAGAATAGTAATGAAATATTTTATCAGATTAATTATTTAATAATTACTGCCGATTATGTGAACATTTTTTTCCTACAAAAAAATATTTTCTTGCATAATTTTGTGAATTTTTTTTTTATATTAAAGATCTGCACAGAATTTAGCTTCCATCCAGTATTAAAAATGTTTAAATCTCTATGAAAAAGATTTTCAAATTCCTGGTCAAGTGGTTAACTCGTCGTCGCGAATCAGCAATTTAACAGCCGATTTTCAAAACTGAAGGTTCTAAGTTTCAAATTCTAGTAAATATTAGTTGCTTTTATTCGACTTTATATACTAGATAGTAGATACCGGTGTATTTTGGTGGTTGGGGCTCAATTAACTATACGTCTCAGGATTGGTCGGCCTGAATCTGTACAACCCTACATCTCATTTACATTTCATACATACACCTTCATCTTACTAAGCCGTGGGGGGGTTGCTTATTGTTTACTAGTTGAACAAATCGCAACAAACACATTAGGAAAATAAAAAATTCCAATGAAACGTTTTTGATAAATGCGATGTGTAAATTTAGCATTTTTAATTTTTATAAACCGTTTTCTATATTTTGGAAGTCCATAGATATCTTAAGTTACTATTTTGATTCGGATGTCGTAGGCAGCTGTACCTATTTCTTTAAGTGCCCGTAATTTATCACATACATTCTGAATAACATTAAGTAAGGATGTGTACCTATTAAAACCTAAATACTGAATGTTAGTTGGGAAGTAATAGCAAGAATCCGTTTAAATATAATTGGTCCAGCCTGATATAAAACTGTCAACATTTAAATAGCAGTATGAAATAATGTTAATAATTTTATTAAACTAGTTTCTGGGGCTAAAAATATAAAAAAATAGTTTGTGCCAATCAGAGCAACAAAATTTCTGATATTTAGCGCGAGCCAACCAATAATACAGAATAATTCTATGTTCTGAAACCACATAACTGTTAATAAACATGATATTTATACAGAACGATGATGTAAATAATAATCTGTCATTATTATCGAGTAACCAAAATAAAAGATGTAGCATTGCTAAAATTAACTAACAAGCCATGATGACTTAGTGGTATTTTAAGTCGATTGTACTTACTATTATTCACTTTCAATTTAACTGGGGTATATAATACTTTTTATTTTTATTTTATTACACTACAATATAATTTCTTTTACTTTCTCACATAAGCTATGTAATCACAGTTTTTCGAATGAATAAAAAAGAAGATCCAGGGATAGTAAAAAATTAAATTAACAATAAAAAAAAGGTTACTTCATACGTTTTTAATTTTAGCTTTGGAAACCATCTGCTCTAAAAATAAAAATAAAAACTGAAATCATACGTTGTAAGTTTGTATATGAGTATACCATCTCCATTGTCATCAATCATTTGAGTGGTTAGCATCCATCCTCTCTACTTTTCTATACTTATCTTTTTCTGTCATTATTCTCAGTATTCATTACGGTTCGTTTCAACATTTTCCATTATCTTTTTTAACTATTATTTAAGAAGCTTTTAATAATAATATTATATTTCTATCAATAATATGCAGACAAAGATTATAGAATTTCATACATAATATTTTTAATAGTAACAAAATGTAAATGATATAATACATCGAAAGAAACTTAGCCATTATTATTCAATTTTAAACGATACCTTTATTAATAAAGTTAAGATAGATATGCACATAATAATAAAGGCACAGAAATAGATAAAAGAGAAAAAGGATGAATGTGAGAAGGGAAGTGTAAACACGTTAGAGCCATTTTACAAAAATACTGTGAACAAAGTTTGGGACCAAAAATACAAGCCATTCTTCTCGCACTAACCGTATAATGTAAAAATAATAAAATAATACAGACAGTATAATAAAACGTATAATATTTAATAATACATAAAGAGGTGACCAAAATAAATATTGGATATCTTACATCTACATTTCATATTATACATTACATAATTGTTAATTCCTTCCAACCTGTTTAGCTAATTAATTAATTAGTTACTTTTTTGCTCAGCGCTTTACACCTGAAGTAAAAGATAAAATACTAATTCCTAATTAGCAGGCGTACTTCTTGTTCAAGTTTCATATAAACAGTTTTGATTTTCGGAAAATATGTTCACAGATTTCTTGCGTTACTGTGAAAATGACATTTCAGTGTTTTATGTATTATAATGAACTCAGTGAAAAGAAAAACAGTTTTAAAGAGTGAAGTAACGTTGTTTTATGTAGGCCTTTACAATAAAAACTTGCAAATACAGTACATAAAAGATTTTCTACTGTCATATATTTAGTACAGTTTAGAGAAATACTACTTTTTCTGTAGTACAACTAATTAAAAAATATATAAAAAATATTCTTTCAAAACAATGTTGTTACTTTGGATGTCAGTAACCCAAAATTATAAAGTTAAAATTTAATATTCGAATTATGATTATTAACTGGGATTACATTGTTTAAGCTGACTGCAAAGGGTTAACTGTTAAATATTCTTAATAAAAAAATTAGCTGTTTAGTTCAACGTATTTCAGTAATGTATTTTTAAAGTAACAATTATCTGTTATTTTCTAAATATGTAATTAAAATGTAAGTTATATATATATATCTTTACATAAAATTATGAAATTCTGGCAGTAATCACATCAATTTAATTAAACCTCCGTAAGCTTCAAAGTCAATCGCAATTAACAGAGGATCCAAACTGATATCTCGTATGTTGTAAAATTGACCAAAACTTTCAAGATCCAACGCTTCTACGATCAAACACTAATTTAATTTCCTTTAATGAGAAGAGTTACAAAATTTTACCGTAACTTATCTTTATCAGGAATCCTTAATCACAAAAATTTATTTTATTTGAACTAGAGGAGGAAGAGAAATGCTAGAGGGGATCCAATCGAGGAACGTACAACGGAAAAGCGAACCGTTAAATTCGACAAGGAACGACAACACGAGTGGAAAACTTAATTAGTTATCTCACAGGGGTTAACGGAAAGCTTGATAGAGGAACCGATGCAAGATATAAGTTTCAACTACTCCTGCTTCACAACAAATTGATGTAATATACAGTCTACTCTCTTATATATATATATATATATATATATATATATATATATATATATATATATATATATAAATACCCTCAACAAATTATGTACATATGTATATATATATAACGCCTCCGTGTATATAAATTTACTTCATATAAAAAAAATTGAAAATTGTTTCAGAAAATACTGTACTGCTTATTTAATATTATGATAGTATACAGCCTACATGTTTTGTCTGTAAATTAATCAGAACTAGTGTGAAATATAACCTATTTGTTTTTGTGTCTATTTGTTGGGATTACTAATTACAGTAATCGAACCAATATAAAAAAAAAATTAAATTCATCCAATCAAAAAATATCAAAAGTACTTTTATTATTTTCACTAAAGAAATAGAGTATGAAATTCAAATCCTTTTTCTGAAATTTCAAGTGCAGAATCCCTCCCCTTGCTAGTAAAAATAAACTTTTGTAATTTATTCGTTGGGAAATCATTCAAAGTAAACCATTCAGGCGAAACACGAAAAAGGATTTTCTGAAATGTAGCAACTGAGATTCAGTAACCGTCCTTCACTATTTCAGTAGTAATCAAGCAGTGGGGCACTCAGAACTACATTTTTTCTTTAGAGTATGTTCAATTATTAGTTAAAACATTTTGTTTGTTTCGTCGACATTCCAACAAATGACCTCACGATGAAGTTTCTTCTCGGAAGCAATCTTTCTTCTTTGGTAAATAGATTCATGATACCTAGTCCATTAATGAAAGTGAAATCCTGAATTAATGAAAGTGAAGAGAGCCTGGTGCAAAAAATCTGAAACATTTGAGCGTTCCTTCTACTCGGAATAATGATAGATACTAATCCGAAAGCGCTCGAATATACTGGTAATGAGAGATGTTGAACAGAAAATTTTAAAGCCAGATATGAAGCCTATAAAAAAAAGCAAAAGCACTTGGCTGACATCAGTTTTTAGACATAAAAAACATATATGATTTTTCCTTTAAAATTATGTATATAAACTCTAATAGCCATTAAACACTTCTTTGCTTTAACAATTTCAAAAGCGAACTCTTTCTCTGCCGGAATAAAATGTAACATTTTCTCTTTGAAAATTTTTTAAATTTTAGAATTTCGACAGTATTCCCTAGAGATGGTAAATAATAAATAAAACCTGATAAAACACCAAACAAATCTGATATTTTCTATTTCAACTGTATTCTGGGTGTAATGTACTCAAAATTCACCAAAATATCTCTATAAATAAATAGAAAAAAATTTTTCGTCATAAAATATTTACATCATGAATAAAATATGAAAAGAACGGTTCTAAATAAAATTTTACCAAAAATAGGCTTACATTAAACTTTTAAATAATCACTTACTTCTACAAATCGTTACGACGGTTACCATTCGATAAAGAAAAAATAAATTATGAAAAAGTATGAAATATAATATGACAAACCTAAAAAAACCTGAACTTAGATTAAAACTCCAAAAAAGAATAAATTAAATGACGTCTGGTTTTCTCGTTTGTTTTATGAGAGTTTTGACTTCAATGCTGTAACATAATCAGGCTGTACTAGAACTTAATAAATCTTTTATGTGATAAATCTTTTTGCCAATTTTTCACTTATTTTTACTACATTATTTCATTTCTCATTACATCTGTGATGGAAAAGTGTAAATAATTCTTGTTTTTATATGAAAGAAATACACTTAATTCATTCATTTCTCTATATTATCTCTTTCTGTCTTTAATTGCAATATATAACTTATCTGAGATATAACTTCACTAGTAATTATCGCTTTCTCTCAAGAATAATTCTGTTCAAAATTTAACTAGTTCACATGGTGAACAGCGCGACTTGTAAGGTTAAATATTACTTATGTAGATTTGGAATGTTGATATGGGATGGTAAAGTTATTTGATTGAAAAAGCAAAGCAAGATTCATATCTCATTTTCACTAGTAAGTTTAATGTGGGATGTTTATTACTTTTGAACGGCTATATTACTCAACTGAATTACTGTGATCTCGTTTCGGACCACCGCTTGTCTATGGCATTAATTTACATGTGCCATTTCTTCAAATGTTTTGTAGTTATGAATTTTTAAATTAACAATTATTTTATGAAAAGTAGATTATAATAAAATTTACCGGTAAATTTTCTACTTTAATATAGTAATACTAGTTACTAGAATATTTTCAACGTTATAGATAATATACCTATAAATTGAAGTGAAATTCATTTATTTTCAAATATTTACGTTATACGGATAAATGCACACTAAAAAAATCCAGATTGTTATAGAAAAAAGAGATAACATGTAGGTCGGTAGGTAGATAGATAAAAACATAGATAAGGATGTAGGAATAAAGGACGGGGATGTTAAAATAGGGTTTCCTTCTCTGTTCAACTGTGAAATTAGATTATCAAGAGTAACATAGTAATAATAATAGGCTGATCGGCTTGCAGGCTGCTCTTTTTAAACCATAAGAGAAACGGGAATTTAAATTGCACAGTGTGATGTCCAACAGCAGTCGCTCGCTCGCTACAAGTGCTTCTACCCTACACAGAGTTTCCCCTAAAACATTTTTTATTTTTATTTTTTTTTACTTTAAACTTTTTTTGCTTTCGTAATTTGATTCCGTAGAATATTTTTATCAGAACTGATAATTTCATTCTGGGGCCCCAATATACAAAAACCATTCTTTCAAAACACATATACATACATCCACACACTCGCCGTTACATACGGTAAAAGTGAATGAAAAGTGAAAAAGGAAATGGAGATAGGGAAGAAGAGAGTTTACATAGTATCCTATAATTGAAGAGAACCCGTACAATACCACTTAAACTAAGTAACAAAATGTAAACCTTCTGTTGAATACCCGAATTCTCTTTTTTCGGCAAATATATATTTCAATAATTAGCGTGATGGTTTTATTATTAATTCAATAGAAATCAAACTGATCCGTTAATTATTATTAATTTCAGTTAAATAAATAGATAAAACTGAAATTTTTATCGCATCGTTATTTAGATTACATATTATAATATGTTTCCATATTATAATATGATATGGAAACATATTATTCCCACAGTTATAATATGATACATAACGTAACCAGGAAAAAGAATAGTAAACATACCATAAATTTCCTCTGTTTTTTTTTTAGGGGGGGTTTTAGGTCAACTGGTTCATAAAACAAGGAGAAATGCAAAACAAGGGAGAGAAGTAAATTCTATTCGTTCATGTGTGTGGGAGGTCTATTTGGTTATAATTGGAGATTGGTTGAATCAAAACTCTTAAAATTTGTCAAGGTGACTTTTAATACATGATCCTAATGCTGTTAGTGTTAAAATTGGGGTCTCAAGGAGACGGGATAAATACTCATCTGAATATAGACATAACAAATATTTTATTTGTAAAAGTTTAAAAGATAAAGATTTTGTCATAAAAGGTTTCATCAAAATTACTGTAAAATTAAAAATCCCCGAGGAATGAGAAATTAATTAATTTGAACTTCCTTCTAAATTAATGTTTTTTTGTTTTTGTTTTTTTCTTTTTTTTTAACAATTTGGTGTGTAAGGTATATTTTTCATTAAATTTTGGAGTTTCAGTCCCAAAAGATAAAATATTTGGAACGGGTTAAATTTACACATCGAAGTTTAACATATTTGCCAAAAAAATTAGCAATTATATTACCGAGTTTTTTTAGATGGATTTTATATTCATATATAATTAAATTAAATAAAAATTCTATGTCTCACCTTGATTTACATGTATTGTACGAACATCCTGCAGGAAAATCAGAGCAGAATTTTACAAAACTTGCAAACATTATTTTATCTTAAATCCGACAGCCGCCTACTTGATGAAAAACATTTTTTTTTAGGAACTTAGAATGAATTTTATCAAAACTAAAATTAAAACCCGTTAAACTGCTAAAATCTTTTGTGATAAGAAAAAAACATTTACTGTATTTGATGGTGTTCAGGCCTACTTCCAAAGAATTTTTTTTTTTTTACTTTAATAAAAAAGTAAGATATTGTTTCATTTAAATCGGATAAGTGGTTCTTAAATCGTATAGTACCAGATAGATAAAATTCTAAAAAATAATAGAAACCATTTTCCTGAGATAAAGTATAAACACAAACTTTTATACTGAATAACGACTATAAACCCACTACGCTTCTGTTTTCTTAATGTAAAGAAAATTAAATTTTTCTCTTCTGTTCGCTATTGTTTCTATTTCATTTTCAATGATCACTAAAAAGAAACATAATCTTGTTTAAATTGTGTTTTTCCTTCGGTATATGAAAAAAAAAGCATGAGCATTAAGTAGGAATAATTGTTAGAAAGCAATGACCTATATTACTTAAAACTTTCAAGGTCGCAACAAAACACCTGTGGTTATTCTATCACCGCATCTTCTGCACACGTACTAAACTTGTATAAGTAATATTCATAGGGTGTTGGTATACGACAACCTTCATCTCATCATTTACCATTTAAGCATTCATGCATCAGTGAAATCCTATCATTTACGCTCTCGCTGACAAGAGATAAGAAAAACAAGAAGTTAGCATCAGATGTAGCCCATATATTTCAATCGATTATGTGTCAGTCATATAATTACAGTACACTCGTATATATCCATAGCCTACACATTGCGAATTCTTTGAAACAACAAGATTTTGCTTGACAGCGGTTTGCTGGCTTTTTATTTTTACATAAAGAAATGCTTACAAAGAAAGTTGAATAATACAAAATACAAAATAAAATAAAGGGAAAGTGATTCTTGTAACTATCAAAATACTATATACGGGATTGATCTGATATTTTTTGAGAAAACTTTTTATGTTTTCTCAAAAGAACGTAGAAGTACATATTTCTTAAATTAAAGTCTGATAAAATAATTTCTCAATAACCTGATATTATAATGAAGTTTTCTTTGAAAAAAGCTTTAAATTTTTTATCATGATTGAAGATAGTTAAATGAGCTATCGTTAATAATGAGTTAAATAATAATATAGCTACAGTTAATGAGTATTCTAGGAAACTATTTAAAAAAGTAAAATTATTCAGAAAATTTTCATGTTTTTCGCAATTTTCTCATTTCTTTAAATAAACTTGAACGTAAATTTAATAGACAAAATAAATTATTAAATCATCAGGAATGAAATGTGTTTTATAACTTTTTACAAAAAAAAAATCGTAAAATGCTGATAAGCGATTCTTCTCTTTCTCGAAGTAATTTCGTGAAGGACGACTTTTAATAAAGATTTACCAAAAATTGATGAGTTTTTAACTGGCTTCATCGCTCATATTAAAACACTTACTCAACGTCTATAACAAATCAACTTTCTCGAATGCGGATAAAAATTAAAACTTACAATAATATTAATAAATATTATTATTTAACTAATATTATATTTAAGTATAATTATTAGTTATATTTTTTTGTTTATTAAAATGTTAAAAAAATTAATCTAATTTGACAGAAAACATTACTACGTTTCCCAGAGTCGATATTATAACAAATCTCAAACATTTAATTCAATAAGAAGCTTAAATACAATAAATACAATCATTACCCAATCTCAGAGACGGATACACACACATACACACAAAACAATTTCCATCAAATTGAAAATGTTAACGTAGTGAAGCTTTGTTCTTAGTTATCAATAATTTTAATTAATAATCTTAAGATCGACTGGTGTGTGCGAATGTTTGTGCAAGTATGTGTTACATCACTGCGTGATATTTGATGGAACAGAGTCATCGCAAAATTAATTAATAGGCTTATTTGTCGTATCTTATCTGTATATATAACTCCGCAAGGATTCTAATAAATTATTGTATTTAATAAAAGTTTTCCCCTGAAGGCTATATTAATAGTTTTTTTTTTTCTAAAACGATGCTATTCCGTGATGACATTAATTTTCAGCAAGTAATAATGATCTTTTAGTATTCCAAAAATAAAAAAATGGCATAATTTACGTTTGTTTTTTAGTTAAAATTTTTCCCCATCAAATAAAGATCTTTTAGTTCTATCAGATATTTAAAAATTTTAAATCATAAGTTCTCAGGTCAGGAAATTTTTGCCTGATGAAATTACATACTGTAAAATATATGGCGTCCATATATGAAATTTAAAAGAAAGACCAAATGTTATATTCGCGTTTAGTTTAAAAAAATCGGTATATTCGTTGTACAAATAAGGAAAATTAATTGATGGAACAAGTACTAAAATAATTACATTAATTCTTTGTGAAAATGTTTCATAGAAAGCAGATTGTGTAAGACCGTCGCTATCCTAACAAATTTCAGTGCTACCTATTTTCTTAGAATTAGAGGAGTCAATCGAAATCGGACTGACTCGTTAACATGGTACCGATCAGAGGAAAAATGAATTAAGATATTAAAAGAGAGAGTGTGTGTGCTTACGAAATAAACAATCGTAGAGAGATTTGAATCCCTCGGGATATAGGTATTGGTTGTAGATGAAATACTATAAAATAAACATCGTTTATCCTCAGAGATCGTGAAATTACGGGGGAAAATAATAATAGGATAGAGTAATAACTTCATAAATCTTAGAATGAATATTAATTTAATATAAAATTGCATCATTAGAAATACTTTTTGAAAATTGTTCGAAATCAGCAAATAGAAAGTAAAAAAAAAGGAAAATTTATTAAACTAAACCTTAACTTTAACTAAAAAAAGTAAAATATAAAAAGATCGTTTGATATAATACTATGTTGATAGTAACGACTTAAAAATGTTTAATTCTCATTATTAAAGCATAAATTTTTTTCTCAATCCTACATATTAATTCAATCTATAGGACTATATACAGAGTGTCCAAAAAAGAACTCAGCAGTTTTAAATTAAATTTACTTTATTACATTTAGGATTACAAATGTATGTGTTTTATTACTTGAAAGTAGAGTTTAAAGTTGTTTTATCTCTTAATATTCAATATGAGTATCGTTTACAGACCTACAGACGTCAAACCGATAACCGACACTTTGGGGAGCATGTCAGCAGGAATCGCTTCCCTGGCGAAGGTGGTCGAGTGAGTGGTTTTTTCTTGGAATATGATGTATTTTACGTAGCCACAAAAGAAGAAATCCAACGGCGTCACATCAGGACTTTGTCGCAGCTAACCGATGGGGACTTTGCTGCCTATCTAGCCTTCTGGGAATTTGTCGTTGAGCGCAATGTCTATATGATGTGGAAGGGGTTCCACCCTGTTGAAAAATTAGGCTCTCCATACTTTCAATCTGCAAAACACAAAGTTCTCTAGTATGTCCGAGTACACTATGCCCGTAATAGTCTACTCATTGAAAAAATGACCTATAAATTTAATTATGTATGATACCACACAGACATTCACTTTCGGAGAGTTTCAGACGAATTCGTGTGGATTTTCTAAGCCCAATGCTCGAAAATTATGGCGATTCATAACTCCATGAACATAATGGAGTTCTAAATTGCTTCATTAGAAAATAAAATGCGCTGCAGATAGTTGTCATCAGCAGAAATCAAGTCTAATATGATTGTTACAAATGAATTCTTTGTGGCTTATCATTAGGTTTAATTTCATGGAATAGCTACAGTTTCTAAAGTTTCAATCCCTTGCGAACAACATCTGTGCTTTTAGGAATATTTAGTTGACGACTAATACTACGAACTGAACGTTTTGGACTTCGTTGTAAAAATAGTCGAATTCTTTCTGTGTTTTGAAACTTGTTTTAGCCCTATCTGTTGAGTGATATTGAAAACGCTTCCGTTTTCCAATAACTATTTACATTTTGTCGTTGAGCGCAACGTCTATATGATGTGGAAGGGGTTCCACCCTGTTGAAAAATTAGGCTCTCCATACTTTCAATCTGCAAAACAAATAACTTAACGGAAAATGTGTAATTAAATTGTCGCCGTCCAATTTTGAACGATATCCAAACGCATTGGCTATATCGGCCGACGTTTTAATAAACGATTTATCGCCGAGACATTGGCCCTGAGGTCGGCCGTACGTCTCGTTATTGTACAGTAAATCAAAACTGTATTCTATTTCTATTTCCGTATCTATTTTCCAAATACATACGGACGACTGTATATGCGAGTCGTTCATAGTGTTAATATAAGAATTATTTGGCAACACGCCAACATGCATAGTAGGCGGCAAAAGACCGCCGTTATACTGATACAGGCCGTGCGACATAAAGCCGCCCTGTTCTACGTACGATTCGTACGGAACCTCGATGTTACCGGCATGCGACGGCCGTACGCTTTGCAATTTAATACCGGTTTTCAAACCGGCGTCAAATAAAATTTCAGAAATACAGAAATTTTTAATCCCGTATCCTAATTTAGTATTATAAGATTTTAAAGGAGGGTAAGGTTTCATAGGTTTAAGTACACATACCTGTGGTCTGTATTCATACAATAACGATTCCGCTGTGGCAGAATTGGTTATCGGAAAGACCTGCATATCTTTCATAATTTCGGGTAATGTATCGGCCCCTGTTTCATTATAATAATGCTGTACATAGTACTGCTGCAGAGGTATCTGATTGCCAAACGAGCATGGAATTGAAGAATAATCTATGGCCGAGCCGGTGGCTGTACCGCCATACCAATTGGTAACCTCATCGCACGGATTGTGCAGATGGAGCTCTGTGGGTACCATAGGGTTGTCAGAAGCGTATGTATACTTACAATTTACGCCCTGATACTTGTTGCAAAGTCCGTATGCGGCACCAACTAACATAAATTGTTCGCTGTTAGCGTTGCTTAACTGCGCACTAATTGTAATGAACGGTAGACGAAAGCCTACCGGTTTAACACTGCACTGCACACGTTTCACTTCGGACGTTATAGGCAGGTTGTTGAATTCGGCCGGAGACAGGTACCACGGTATGATGTCCACAGGAATGTAGGCGAGCGGTGTGGTCACGTACCCGACGCTCTTGTAGGTAGGCGCTACGGCGGGCTGTTTAGCGGCCGCCGCCCGGCCCTCCGTCCATTGCGTCTTGCCGGAGAGATGTTTAAACTGGTAGCCGCACGTCCACATGAAGCGGTGATGATTGAACCGCAGACGGCCGGTCTTGAAGTTGAAGACCGGCATGTGGATGAAGTCTGTACCTCCGGTCACAGAGTTGCGGGCCGTGGCGGCAGCGCCATCCTTTTTAGCTACCTTTGCAGGAGGTTCGTCAGCCATAGCTGTATCCGCTGTACGACTGCCTGACATTCGTGGATATAATACGCCGGTAACGGATTCCACTCCGTATTTGATTGAAAGACCAGCGGTGCCCACAAGGCTGTGCCAATTCCCAGTCCTAGCGAAATCGCCAGCAAAATCCCCGATCGCAGATTTATCAGCTGCACGTATATGATGATGTTCTGTGGCCGATTCGTATCTACGGTCGTGTTCAAGCGCGATCTGATCATCGATGTCCACCGGGGGCCCGTTATCGATTGGGTTGCCAGGGCCGAGGTAATTGTGACCGGGGAAATTCATACAACAGACTGGTGACGGTCCACAAGTGCGGTCTTATATACCGCACACAGCTCGTCCCTCCCCACCGCCGCATGATCGCGTACTGGATACTTGTCCGGATCTGGAAACCAGATCCCGCCTCACACCTCACAGACGAACAGCATGTCTGAATGTATCGGAGGTTCCGGAGCACTATGCTATTCCGGAGTATATGCTTTTGTCACTCCGTTAATTTCTGCAATAAACTCGCGTATTATCTTTTTGTTCGATAGTCACTAGTTTTGTTTCTGCGAATCAGTACACGCACTGTGCTTCCTGTTGTGGCAACAGCATTGGCATTGAAGCCCGGGCTCATAACAACTTAGCCTGTGCAACAGTCTAACGCAGCTGCTAGCTGACGGAGAATCTGTAAACAAAAAATTGTCACCACCTTATTGTTCTTGAAACCTCGAAGTTCTTTTTTGGACAACCATAAAAATAAAATTATATAAATATTATAATCGTTTTACAACATACGGAATAGTAAGACGGGCATATCATTACGAACGGTTTACCCATAGTATAAAACACCACAACGATTTGGTCTTAGCCATAAATAATATGTTAACATTTACCCTAGTGCAAAAGACTGCCTCAGGACATGCTATTTAAAAATTCTCTACGAGAAGGAATCTCTTTTGAGGCTAAAATGATTTTATAAATTAAATGTTTTCTCTAAATGTCATGTCAGTAAAAAAAATATAATTAGAGATAATCTATTGTTCATAGACTTTGAATACCTTTACCTAAAACGCTTTTCTTTAAGTAATCAAAAAATTTCAAATAATAATAAAATATTTATTATGAATTCAAGTTTGTAACCCTTTAAAAATCAAAATATTTACCTTTTAAATATTTATTTGTTTGATAAACATATTTATACCTTTTTTTAAAATAATTTCTTTTTCTCCTTTTTTTTTCTTGGTATTTATAACAATACCATATAATTCACAGCTACACATGCTACACAAATTGCTACGTGTTTAATGCCATACATTCTACAGCTTAATTTAAAAATCGTCGAAGTTAAAATTAGAGAATTAAGATAAGATAAAATAATGCAATCAATGAAACAAGAACCCAACTTAATAATCTTCATAGAAATATAAATAGAGGTAAAATATTATTAATACAAAAGTAACATTATTATTGCTAATATTATTATGCTATAATTACGAGTATATTCGTAAGAAGAAACAATACCCTTTAATAAAAAAAAAATAAATTTATTATACATAACATATGAAATTTAAAAAAAAAGCAAACGGAATAAAAAAAATAGACAAAATTACAAAAAATCTCAAAAAGTAACATGTGTCGTAACGGTAAAGTTACTTAACATGTATTGATATTTGACATAATTCAATTCTATAATTTAACATTAACATAATTTAACTTGGAACTGGTACATAAACAATTAAGAAATTACATTTACTTTTCATTTAAAATTTACCAATTAAATTTATTTTTTAATTATTCATAGACAATATCTTCAATAAATTTAAGTTCATCCACCTTAACTTAAAACAACCGGAACGAAGAAAAAAGTATTGATAAACATCGACATCAAAACAAAAAGGTGAGAAATATTACTACACCACCATACATAACGTTATAATCATTTTCAACTGAAATCCTAAACAATTAATAACTGAACTTACAAACAAGTGCTCATATAATGCAGACAATCTCTGAAATAGGCTCCAAGCTTACCCCAGTCCTTTCTGTTGAAAAGGTCTATAAATAAATAACATGTCAGCTTGATTGATCCTTTCTTTTTCCTTTTTTTCTGATTAGCGTCTGGGAATTACCGTTCAAGTATTACTGAAGTATTACTTCAGAGGACGATATGTATGAGTGTGAATGAAGTGTAGTCTTGTGCAGTCACAGTTTGACCATTCCTGAGATGTGTGGTTAATTGAAACCCAACCACCAAAGAACACCGGTATCCACGATCTAGTATTCAAATACGTATAAGAGTAACTGCCTTTACTAGGACTAACACTGAAACTATCGCGTTCCAAATCAGCTGATTTGGCAAGACGCGTTCACCAGTAGACCAACCCGGTGGGTTAGATGGATTGATTCTAGCCAGCAACTCCTACACTCGGCGAGGTCAGGGCGTCGAGCAACAAAATAAAAAATATCCTCTTGCTCTTCTGTATTACGTCAGGAATAACGTACATTTACTTTCCTGATCCACGGCTTACAATTAAGAACAATTAGTCCACTGCTTTCATAGTCCATTTAATTGACGAGAATCTATTTACCTACGTAAGATACAATTGTTACAAACTATCTCTTCCGTTAAAGCCCATCAGGCTAGGAACAGCGGTGGTGGCGACCGGCTTGTGACAGCGTCACAAAGCGGGTGTCTTCCCCTACGGGGTTGGGATGTTCCAAACTATCTGCGTGCATTATCTGCTGATGTGGGTGTGGGAGAGTTCTCTTCCATAAGCATCGTGTTGACTGTCTATCAGCACGACACTTTCAGTGTCTCATTCGAATCATGACTGACCACAGTTAACGCATTATTATGTCTATTATAATATTATTATTGCTACGTCATGGTATTTAGACAATTATTTATCTAAGGATTTGCTGATACGATAACTAATGTCACTATATTTTAGCAACAACCAATTATTGTAGTCTGGCGACTAATGTTATAATTAATTTTTAAACAAACCTTCCCCCAAATATTCCTTAATAAAACTACGAACAGACGGCATAAACTAACAGTCTTCAATCGAGCATTGCGAAGTTGTGTAATATCATCAGATTTTTATACAATAATCTTCCTACAATAAATGAAATAAAAGGTAGTGATAGTGATTTTATGCTTAAAAATAATTTTATGGTAGGTTCGTTAGTAGTAATTTAATATTTAAAAAGTTTGTGTTTGCACAAAAATTTAAAAATGGACAATGGTGTTCAATCCAAATTGAAAGGACGTATCATTCATAATCAAAGAAGAGAAATTATTTCTAACGTTTACAAGTTTATGAAGGAAGAAATAGATAACAAGGCTGTGACATTTTCTTCATAAAAAGCTCTAAGAAGAACTGCTGCAGGATGTGGTGTGTCTGTGCGTATGGTGACAACAATTAATAGCGAATTGAAAAAAATAACAGACAATGATGACAACGACCAAAAACATTTTTCAACGCCAGGCAAACGCCCAACTTTTAAAAGGCTGGAGCAGGACCGGACAACTACGATAAATGCATGGTAAGACGAACAGTTTATAATTTTCATCTGCAAAACCATTGTCTTCTTACAGTTAAAATTCTATTACAAGAACTACGAGAAAGTATTAATTTTAAGGGCAGAAAAGCAGCTTGAAAAACATTCTGAAGGATCTTGGCTTCAAATGGAAAAAAAAAATATCAGAAAACTATTAATTGAAACGCCAGAAGTTCGAGACCAACGAATTTCTTATCTGAGGGCAATGAAGAGTTTCAGAAATCACACACGGCCCATAATTTATCTCGATGAATCGTACATACTTATTACTCACCTTAAAAGTCAATCGTGGTCAGACAATTCTAACAATGGTGTCCGACGTCCAATCTTTAAAGGATACAGATTAATAATTATTCATGTTGTCAGTGAAAAAGGTTTTGTCTCAGATGCCAAATCAAACTGGAGACTATCACGATAGTGTAAACAGTGATACGTTTATGAAATTTATGAAAGAAAAATTTGTGCCAAATTTGGCGCCAAGGAGTGTTTTCGTAATAAACACTCCTGGAAAGAGAAATGAACATTGGTAAAATAGACAGAGCATACAGGAAATTTAAGGAAAATTTTGGGGTACATAAATTAAAATCTAATAATGTGTTAAACAAAGATGGTACACCAATATATAATACGAAAGGTAAAATCGATAGATGGGTGGAATCTATTGAAGAGTTATACGGAGGAAATGAATTAGAAAATAGTGTTATAGAGGAAGAAGAGGAAGTTGAGGAGGATGAAATGGGAGAAACAATACTGAGATCTGAATTTAAGAGAGCATTAAAAGATTTAAATGGCAGAATGACTCCTGGAATAGATGGAATATCTGTAGAATTACTGCGCAGTGCAGGTGAGGAAGCGATTGATAGATTATACAAACTGGTGTGTAATATTTATGAAAAAGGGGAAGTTCCGTCAGACTTCAAAAAAAGTGTTATAGTTATGATACCAAAGAAAGCAGGGGCAGATAAATGTGAAGAATACAGAACAATTAGTTCTAGTCATGCATCAAAAATCTTAACTAGAATTCTATACAGAAGAATTGAGAGGAGAGTGGAGGAAGTGTTAGGAGAAGACCAATTTGGTTTCAGGAAAAGTATAGGGACAAGGGAAGCAATTTTAGGCCTCAGATTAATAGTAGAAGGAAGATTAAAGAAAAACAAATCAACATACTTGGCGTTTATAGACCTAGAAAAGTCATTTGATAACGTAGACTGGAATAAAATGTTCAGCATTTAAAAAAAATTAGGGATCAAATACAGAGATAGAAGAACAATTACTAATATGTACAGGAACCAAACAGCAAAAGTAATAATTGAAGAACATAAGAACATAAGCCTTAATAAGAAAGGGAGTCCGACAAGGATGTTCCCTATCCCCGTTACTTTTTAATCTTTACATGGAACTAGCAGTTAATGATGTTAAAGAACAATTTAGATTTGGAGTAACAGTACAAGGTGAAAAGATAAAGATGCTACGATTTGCTGAGATATAGTAATTCTAGCCGAGAGTAAAAAGGATTTAGAAGAAACAATGAATGGCATAGATGAAGTCCTACGCAAGAACTATCGCATGAAAATAAACAAGAACAAAACGAATGAAATGTAGTAGAAATAACAAAGATGTCCCACTGAATGTGAAAATAGGAGGAGAAAAGAATATGGAGGTAGAAGAATTTTGTTATTTGGGAAGCAGAATTACTAAAGATGGACGAAGCAGGAGCGATATAAAATGCTGAATAACACAAGCGAAACGAGCCTTCAGTCAGAAATATAATTTGTTTACATCAAAAATTAATTTAAATGTCAGGAAAAAATTTTTGAAAGTATATGTTTGGAGTGTTGCTTTATATGGAAGTGAAGCTTGGACGATCGGAGTATCTGAGAAGAAAAGATTAGAAGCTTTTGAAATGTGGTGCTATAGGAGAATGTTAAAAATCAGATGGGTGGATAAAGTGACAAATGAAGAGGTATTGCAACAAATAGATGAAGAAAGAAGCATTTGGAAAAATATAGTTAAAGGAAGAGACAGACTTATAGGCCACATACTAAAGCATCCTGGAATAGTCGCTTTAATATTGGAAGGACAGGTAGAAGGGAAAAATTGTGTAGGCAGGCCACGTTTGGAATATGCAAAACAAATTGTTAGGGATGTAGGATGTAGAGGGTATACAGAAATGAAACGACTAGCAGTAGATAGGGAATCTTGGAGAGCTGCATCAAACCAGTCAAATGACTGAAGACAAAAAAAAAACATTATTTACTGTAAGATTTATTTAGATTAAGGTTATATTTACGTAATTTTATTTTAATACCGTAAAAAAAGTAAATAAAATAAATTTTTTATTGTTTTAATGACTTTTTATTTAAAATTAATTTCGTTTCTGTTAAGAAAAAACTGTTCGTCTGGAATGAGAGGAACTGGATTTTAGTGCATGTAAAACGAGATTCCAGAAATTATTGTAAGGAAATTAGATTGTTTTAAAGAGGCTTTGTTAGTTTACTTAAGAAAAAGCATTGTTTCTACAGCCAAAAAGAAAAAAAGCTATCTTGTTAGGTTATCTTTAGTGACAAACCAATAAAAATTAATTAAGCTGAAGTTTAATTATACTACCGAAAATACTGAGGCAAATAAGAATCTTTTCACAATGTTTTAATTACGTTTTAAAGGAATAAAAGCGATTTTTTCTTCAGAGTTATCAGTTTATTTTGCGTACAATTGAAGTGAATGATATTTATTACTGATAATTGTGTACTTTTTGAAACGGCAGATTTGTCACACAATTTTAATAGAGATAAAACTCAAGTAGTGAATTTTTCATGATACAAAGAATTGAGTTTAATGAGAATAATATTGAATTAAATTAATGTTGATAAATTTGAATTATTTAAAAGTATTATATTAATATTTTTTAATAATTTTTGTGGAAATTATTATTCTACGAGACACTCTCTTCTACCTTGGTGAAATCTTCTTATGCTGAGCTTTTGTTGATTCTGTTAAAAATTGTGAGTGTAGATATTTCAATGCTTTTTAATCGTAATTAAACGCAGATTCTAATCGTCTAAAAATTTAATTAATTTTTCAAATATTTAGTAATTTATTTGTAGATGTAAACATAACATTGGAATTTAATATTCTCTTTAGATTCCTAAAAAAAAATCTTGAGTTCTTGGTAATAACTTGGCGTTCTGAACTAAAATGAAAACAAAAAAGGAAATCCGTTATTTGATCTACATATTATGTAATAGTCTGTTTGCGAATCATATGAACATATCTATCCATTTTAACGAAACTTTCATTACGAACTTATATTAAACTTAATTAAATTGTGGGATACGTTTTATTTAAAGTATTATCAAATGGATTTATTTTTACGAGTTTCTATCCTTTCCATCATGGTGAATTCTTTTCAAATTTTGTTGCTCAAGATATATTTTAACAGAAATATGTATAAAAAATAATTATCTACAATATTTTTTTTTTAATTTCGATGTATTGAAATCAACGGTAGGTAAAATACAAATACTATCAAAATTATTAACATGTAAAGATTAGTTAGTGTTTTGAAGACAGTTTTATTATATTTTAAGTTTATTTTTTTTGTATAACTAACTTTTGTGTGAAATCTGGAACTCCTCTTAAATATTTTAAATAATTATAAAATATAACTTATTCAAATTAAAGATTAAAATAAAGATTCCTAAAATTTCAATAGATTTAAAGTTTCATCTTTAAAATTTCGTTAAAATCAATTGGCCCTTCTTGCATAACGACCAAAAAGAAATAAACACATTTACTTCATATTTTAATGAAAAACCAACGGTCTGACCAATTACGTGTTTTAATACTATGCATAAATAAATTATGTCCTTTAATATTTTCTGTTAGGATGTTACTTGTAACAAAAAGGCGAAAATATTAGTTAATAGTTTTTCCTTGTGTATTGGATTGGATTTTGCGCTACATCTGTCCATGGTGTTTTTATACTGGAACTAATAATTAGACATTGATATATCGCTTTTCTACATTTCCTCGTTTCATTTTTTTTTTCTTTTCCATTATTCTTTCATTTTCACGATAATCATTTTTCTAATTTCTTTCATGGGACTTTATTTCTTGACGTATGTTTAGTGTTTTTTATGTACTAAATTTGATCATTCACTTAGCTATTTATATAATTGATGTTTCTTTTTCAGTGATTGAAGTAAGTTTTCTATTTAACTAACCATACATCTGACTTAGCCTGGGATAGATTTTAATAGAATTTTGTTTTAAAGAAAATTAATCTAGTTTTAAACCAAGGTTTAAATTTAGAATAAGTAGTGAGGTACATGGAATGAGGGACAGAAAAACTGATTTACTGATAACTCCTTAGTCAGAAACACAAATCCATTCTTCATGACATGAAAGAACCAATTACGTTTTTAGCCTTAATTCAATTTTATCTTTTCTTTAAAATTCGTAAAAAAATTCATAATAATATCTTGGCGTTTTGCACTAAAACGAAAAAAAAAACGGGAAATTAGATGTAAGATTAATTTTCAGAACGTTGTGGAGATAGAGTGACGTTTGTTTTGACCATCCACTGATATCTATGCATTTAGGTAATTGTATAAATGTGTTTGTGGCAATGTAACTCCAAAATGGTTTCCTGATTAATACGAAATAGGTACTAAATGATCCACCTCACTTGCACTATAGGATATAAAGTAAAAAAAAAAAAAATGTTACAAAATTGCCATTTCAAAATGAGAAAACCAAAATTTATATTTGTACATATAATAGATTTCCGTAATAATACATGCAGAATAGTTATGAATGGAAAATAATACCTTAATATGAAAATCTATTTATCATTTAATTCAGTTAAAGAAATCATGAACAAAAATTAATTTATAATAAATTTGAAGATCATCTACTAATTTACAAAAATTTGATGATTAATTCGAAGACACTTAGAAATAAATTTATATTGAATTACTACGAAATCTTTTATATCTAATAATACTCCTAATTATATATTCCTTTTAGAAACCGGAGAAACTCTTTTTGCACTAATATACTTGAAACCTCATTTTGATTATGAACTTAAAGTGCTGAAAATTAGTGAGAATAGGTTAATAAAATTTATTGCATTAGATCGAGCAATAACTTATCAAATTAAAGAAGAAAGACGGAGAAATTGTTGAGAAAAATAAGAGAGATAAGTACAAAAGAGATCTGAGTTTGAAAGCGGAGGTTTCATTTATCGTACTGATTATAAATTACTGATTCTGAATCCGGGAGAAAGTGGTTACTGTTAAGTCAAACTATCTGCGCGCACGGCCGTGTCGTTACTAGTCTAACCGAAAGCATCAAGCTTGCTTCCATTGGCTAGAGTTATACTAACTCTAGTAGTAATTTTCGAGGATATAAAGTTATGTAGTATTTATTAAGTTTTCCTTATATTGATAAACTAAACATGAAATGAAAATGCAACTCAAAAAGATTTTCCTGTAAGTTTTCAATATGAGCACAGTTCATCACACGGCACATATCCAGTCGATAGGAGAGTTTATCCCATACTTCAATCACCAAGTCTGACGCAGTTGATGCGACAGCTGCTTCAATCCAGTGTCTCAAGTCGGGAAGGTCAGCTGGTAACGGTAGCACATGCACTTGATCCTTTATAAATCTCCAAAGAAAAAAATCGCACGAGATCAGATCGAGCGAACGTGGAGACCACGGCAAACAAGCCCTGTCATTTGGTCCCCGGTGACCAATCCAGCCGTCGGGGAGAATTTCATTCAACCAATCACATAATGTTATGCCAGTGAAGATTACGCACCATCTTGTTGCCAAATAAAGTTCTGTGATTCGTACTGCAATTGAGAATAGAGCCATAGTTGTAGCATATCAAGATTGTTCATTCCAGACATACTTGCTTCCGCGAAAAACCGACCCGTAAATTTTCCGTCGGGATACGGCAAAAAAATTCAGTTTTGGGAAGTCTAGTTCACACTACAATCTTTCCTGGGGATTTTCTGATCCCCAGATACGTAGCTTATGAATGTTTACTTTTTTATTAACGTGAAATGTAGATTCGTCACTGAATACGAAACGATAAAGTCTTCATCGTCACAGTGCATCATTTCATTTGCGAAGCTAGTATGTAAGCCATAAGCTATACATCTTGTAACAGCTGTAAACGATACGGACGCAACTGTAAGCGTTTCCTTAAAAACCGCTACTCAGACGTTGTGGAATTGCTAATTCGCGGCTAGCCTTCCTAACTGATTTCCTAAGATTACGCACAAAAGACTCCCTGTAAGTTCAAAATTGTCTTCGGACACACTCGGTCCTATACTCTTCCCTTTACAAATACAGCCAGTGGTTTCAAACTGTTTATAGGAATGTTATTGTCACTCAGCAGATCACAACCGAAATTCGAACGGAACGAAAGATGGGCAGTAATTACAGATTCACACTTTGCAAACTGCAAAACGCAGAACGCTTTCTGTTGGGAGGTCGCCATCTTTGCTACTAGCGTTTTAAAGCGGAAGAAACAAAAAAAAAAAGCAATTTATGAGCTTGCATAAAGAGAAAACTGTTTGAGTTGCTCTTTCATATCATTACAGTTAATCAATGTATCTGAAATTTGAAAAATATTACATAGCTTTAAAATATTGCATACCTTTGAAACACACGGTACAATGCGGTTTATTTCGTGGAAATGGTCTACTACATCGCATAAATTGTATAACAGGGTCATTATTCTAAATTGAAGTATAAACATAAATATTAGTGCTAGTACTACAAACTAAAACAATGCGGCAGCAATTGAGGTCTACTTTGTTTTACCATGTCATGCACCGACAAGAGAAACGGCTATCAACAGGTGGCACACAAATTCTGCCTTCCCGTACCACTATTTGCACACCACTACATCACTAAAACCAACCAACATCATCTCTTTCTTAAACATTGCGGCCAACTCTTATTCTAATTTCACAGTTGTAGAAGAAACGCCAAGTTTTGTCTTTCACAAAGAGGAGACTCGTTCATTACAACTGCGCACATATTTACATGAACTTTTAAGTATAAGTAATAATTTTTAACTGCTACACATTCTTCTAATCACCAATTGTTACATATACTACCAAGATAATCAGTGTCTGCTTAAAAGATTTTTACAGATTTTGTCCTTTTTTCATTTTGTTCTTTCAGCTTTTCCTGAATGAAAACTTATCTGAGCCTCTAAATTACACTAAACTTTTTTGTCCAAAATGAACGTCAACAACTTAAAACATTATCTAAAACTTTGTTATTTTCATTCTATTATCATCGTTAACTCAATAATATTAAATATTCCAAATGAGCATACCCTAAAAATTGTTAAAAGCAAAGAAAGGTTATTTAAGTTTAAGAAATAAATTAAAATTGGATTCTGAATAAAAATAATTGCATCTTGAAACTACCATTAAAATACATTTAGCAATTCTTGAATGACACATAATCAATTTAAAACTAACATGTAAATAAATACAAATAATAACAATAATAATATTTAGACTAATTTTTTTCTGTATGGTATGAAATAAAATAAATTTTTATTTGTTATGAATTAGTTTACTAGAAGCAATTATCTTTAATCTTAAATTAATTACAAAGCAAGATATATTTACCGCACAGATAACAATAAAATCCTAAAATTTTACTGTAAACCCAAATTTACCCTACTGTAATAACCCATTTACAATCCAAATTTATTATTTATAAAAAAATATATTTTTCTACTTTTCTGTATTTTTAAAAGTTTATTTAACAGGAAGTTTTTCACTTTTAACACGTATACCCTGTTTTAATGGTTTCAAAATTTAAAAAAAAGTTTTTGTTCTTCAATATCCAGAATTTGGAAATTTCGATAACGAAAATGACATTTACATTATGTAATACTTTATTTTAGTACACGTATGTATAAAACGTACGCATCGTAAGGTTAAGTACACATAACAAAAATTCAACATATTGAAGTGATTATTCATCATAACTTTCCTACATAATACAAATACACCATCATAAAATTTCAGAGATAGTTTAGAGAACCTGGCTATTGGGTATTGAATAAGAGGATTTTATTTAAAATTTGGAATTTTTCAGCATATTGTATTTTTGTATTTTAGGAAGAATTTGGAGGCTCAGTTTTAACTAACAAGTATTTCGGCCACTCTGGTTATAAGTATACAACCACTTGACAGAAAAACATATTCTTTGATCGGTCTACAGAGATGGATACTCCTTTGCCTCTATATCAAACCAATAATGAACTGGATTTCTGCAAAATTGGATATCTTCAACGTGGTCCTAGCAGAATTTGACCGACTTCTACAAAACCAAAAATGGTGAAAACAGACGAAAGATAATGAAAAGGGATAGAAAATCGATCTACCCTAAATGCAGATCCTACGTCTACTCTCAAAGGAACTGCAGAACAAGACAAACAACCCCAATTTAAGGAAATCTAAAGCCCCCTCCAAGCGACGGATGAGTATCTGTCCTACAATTCCTCAGAAAATCAGGAAAGTTTACCCAGGTGGAAGCAGTATGTTGCATAACAATTCTACGTTAGTCAGCTTAAACACATATGCTGCAACAAAACATTTTTTTCTTTCTGAATAGAATTAAAGGTCCATACGAGAACAGGTACACTGCTCCTAAAGAAACAATCTAATCCAACCTGTAATTGTATAGTACATGGAAGTATTTGAAGTATAAATCGAAGTTAAAATTTTTTTAACAGTTCCTTACATATAACGGATTACTACATCTCTTTACCTCTTGATCAAATTATCTGTTAGCAATAAAATTAAACTAACATAAAATTTGAACTTTTGAATAAATTTCATTCCGTTACACTATGTACTTGTCCGAGACTGAACGTGAATTGGCACGATTCCAAAAATTTCACTTCTAGAAATATTTAATTTAAAATTACATTGTAAATAAAAGATGTGATTAAATTTTTAATTAACTAAAAGTGCAAAACATATAATTTAAACAAAACAAGATCTGTTCAATTTCAATAATGTATTGCTGATGTTCAACCAATTTAGTCACAATACGAATTAAAAATGAACTCTTCAAACATTTACGAGTAGCTGTTATGAGTAGAGTAAACGAAAACGAGTCAGGAGTTCGTTCTTTTCCGTGAGTAATCGGCTATTCTCAGCTTCATGTTTAGTGACAAGAAATATTAACAGCTGATTTACTTGATTATTCGTTGACATAAAATACTATATCAATCGGGTTGACCTAATGGCGAACTTGTCATCGCAAATCAGCTGATTTCAAAGTTGAGAGTTCTAAGGTTCAAATCCTAGAAAAGACACCAATTTTTATACGGATTTCAATACTATATCGTGGATACCGGTGTACTTCAGTTGTTGGATTTCAATTAACCACACATCTCTAGATTGGTCGACCTGAGACTGTACAAGACTACACTGATTTATATTCATACTTGGAATGCAATT
Organism: Lycorma delicatula; assembly: GCF_047948215.1. Lineage (NCBI taxonomy): Eukaryota > Metazoa > Arthropoda > Insecta > Hemiptera > Fulgoridae > Lycorma > Lycorma delicatula. The sequence continues at coordinate 50,018,643 of NC_134456.1, read as the reverse complement.
AAATCCGTCTTAAATTAACTAAATAATAATAACCAAAACTTGAGAAAATTAGACCCGCTATATAAAATAACCCTTTAAAAAACAAGCCCGATTAGAATGATCCAGCAGCAAGGGACTCTGTCCAGGTTCTGCGATAAGTAGGAAGAAATAAACTCCCGTCAACCTTGCATTCCATTCCATTATATTCATACATATCATCCTCACCCATCCTCTGAAGTAATACCTTACGGTGGTTTTGGAGGCAAAACAGAAAAGAAGAGAAACATAAAATATTGTATTTTTTGTTATTTTATTTACCACAAACCTACAATTAGTATAACGAAATGTGATGTAAATGAAAAAAAGCTGGGTAAATCTAACAATACGAAAAAAATAGTTCTATTTTCGCAATAATGTATTCTACATTTAACAAAATTCTGATAGAGAAATTTCTAGTGTAAATGTTTTTTATATTATAGAAAGGCTACTGTCGAGAAAATGTTCGCTAGTTTTTGGTTCTATCTGACTTGATTCGTACTCCAGCCGCAGTCTCCTCCTTCAGACATTATTTTCGTTAAGCCAAACGACATATGTAGCTTTATAAAAAAACTAAGGAAACAATAGCGAGAAAATATGCATCGTGTAACAAACGATAAAGCCGGGATTTGTAATCGTGTAACCAATCAGCTCAAACTGGCTAAAATTTCATTTATACGAAATTCTAATATAGCTTATTATAAATCTTGCTCCTTTCATTATTTATTTATATACAATAAGTACCGCTTAATGAAGATTATTTGAAATGTTACTGTTATTAATAAAGAAAAGAACCTAACCTTAGTCTTTTTTTTTTTTTTAGCTAAGTGGTATCTGAGACCAAGGTACACGAGACAATAAAATTAAAGTGTTTTGTTTCAGAGAAGATATCCCTGCATATTTTTTTTGAGTGTCAGAAAATTTTTAGCCTTTTAAAACTTCCGGTTTTCAAATATAAAGAGTATGACAGTTAAAAGGATTTGCGTCAAAAAGTTATCAAATCAGTACAAACGCTAACATTCTTATAATGATAAAGGATAAAATAACTTTTCGCTGCACACATTATAACACGAAAAGACTTCGCTGTCGATTAACATCAAAGAAATCCAATTGTATATCCGTTATGACCACCCATCCCATAAGGCTGAATTAAAAATATAGTATATTTTAGAAGAAAGTTTAAAAACTAAATCAATAACAAAAAACGGAGCCGGTAATTTCGTTTTTCTTTAAAAAGAAACACTTTACTGATTTTATGATATCATTTTTTATTTTAAGCTTCTCGTTTTATCTCAAAATACTTAATACATCACGTCCTATACATTAATTAGGTATAACGAATAACGTACCGTAATCTTACGTAAGAGCTTTCATCTTTTCCTGGAATAATATTTTAATTAAAGCGAGTCTACTGTTTAAATAACAAGAAACAAGCAAAACCTCTTCGTTAATATTTCATTCTTTAGCTTGTATATCAAATAGTAATCTTTCCATTTTCCTTCATATTTTTTTCTTATAATTCTTTTAATATTTCTTATAATAATAATTTTATAAGTTTTTCTCTTATCGTCCATACTATGGGGCAATTTACACGTCATAAATAATTTTCCTTTATTTTTCTCTGTTTTATACACCTTTTTTTTTAATAATATCCACTCAATAATTTTCTTCATAATCGTATAAACGTAATATTTTGTTTCATAAGAAGATTTTAACTAAACTGTTATTGTTTATTTGCGCGCGCGCACATGTGTACGTAAGCGAACTTACGTACGTGTGTATTTATTTCAATGCTGAAATATATTATGAAAATATTATGCTGAAGTATTATAATATTTGATATTATTTAATATATTATATATATTATAATGTAGTAGTATTTTTATATTCTAATATTGATATTATTAGCTAATGAATAACCTAGATTTGATCTTTCTGGATTTAATTTTTTTCTAATACTAGACTTATTAAATATATTTTAATTTACATGAATAGATTTTTCACACATTTCTTTTATATTTTGGTACTAATTTTATTTTATACTTAAAAAAAAGTAAAGAATATTTATTGAAAGTGGATACATAAATTCACTGCTTAAATAAAGGGAATCCAAGATAAACGTAAAATATCCAAGGACAACAATGTTTAAGAACTTTAAATTAGGAAAGTAAAAACTGAAATAATTAAAATTAGGATTAGCATATATTATCATAGTATATTATCAATGTAGTAGTACATTTCCTAAATAAAAACTAGCAGGGTAGACTTTTTTAAGATCTGGTATGTTGATAAATCTATTAATATTTAATTTAAAAAAAAAACAAGAATACTTAAAAGTTTAAAAATAATAATCACAAAAATTATTTTGTATTTCTAATGTAATTATGTAGTGTAATACATATTTTTCTTTGTTTTATACACATTTCTTTTGAATAATACTCACTCAACAATTTTCTTCATAATCGTACTGACATAAACGATGGAGACGTGTACATTTAATCTTGGAAAAATCTCATTTTATCTACTTTCTTTCCTTAAAATTTCATTCTTTTGTTTGTTTTTCTGTAAAATAATTTCAAATAAAAATGTATTTTTCACACTAAACAGAACGATCAGTGTATCAGTGTAAAAAAGAAAGACTTCTTTGGAAAAAAATGTTATGAAACGGTAACGTTTTATATATTAATACTATTATCATAAACGGGTGATCAAAGGGGGCCAGCTTCTGGGAATGGACGGCGGGGGCTCCTCGAAGTCATCGATCATCGATCGCCCCCTGGGGACGCCTTCTGATCATCCAGATTCAGATAGTAGAGTTCCTGGGTGATCATACAGGGACTTTACATACCATATGGTATAGATCCCGCCTCTGCATGATAAGAGGGGAGAGGTTTTTAGCGGGTTAGAGCCCCGCACTGCCGTCAGTGCGGGCCTAACGGCGGCTGGCAGAGCTTTTTCTTTCCCCTACGGGGAAAAAAATACTATTATTAATTACGATAATAACAACGATCTCTAGATATATTTATGCTTACGTGTAACTAAACAAATGAATATCGTCCGAATTAAAGCCAAACACTGTATTTCACCTTTAGCTACTGTCTTTATTAGGCTAAAATAAATAATCAAATTTGTTTTTTTTTTACATTTAGCAACTAATTTTAAACTAAGTATTAATGCTTTTTCCAAGCTGCAATCATGCATTTAAATTATTTATATCTTATAACTTCTATGTATGGTGGGTTAACCTATTAACCTATAAAGATGTAATCTGATCGAAATGCTACTTCGTTCTTTTCTCATGAGATTACATTGGAAATATAAGGTCATATTTTTATGTATTAATGATCGATCTAGTACTCCTGCAAAAACAAATTTGAGCTTATGAATGATAAATATGTAGATAAAAATAAAATTTCAAAGAAGTTATTCTGTTTTTCTAGGTCTCCCGTACGATACGTACCACAGAAAAATTGGCTGTCAAACGATAAATCAGCGCTTGTTAGGAAAAAAATTTAAAAAATCGGTCATATTGATTATATTATATTGACCTTATTCAGAGGATTGTTCAGTATCTGAAGGAAACACGATTTGTTACAGCATTTGAGTTGGTACACGTAAAAATAATAATAATGTATTAAGTGCATCCTAAATAAACATATCCCCCATTAGCTTAGGAATTGCGAGCTGATTGATGCCCACTTCCTGAAAGGAGCACTGAGATACAATCATAAATAGAGCTGTTTTTCTCGTTTCACTGGTCCACCGAGGCTAGATCGTCTCATTCTGACTACATCTATTTTTTAACTTATCCTTTACGATTCCCTTTAGTATTCTGCAGATAAGATAACCACTTTATTCATGATAAGGATGTAAAAAGCAATCACTACATTCTCGATATTTGTGGAGTTTTATGTAGACGTATCTATCTGTAGCCTTGGTTGGAAATTCTGATTAACTAATTAGTGTTGATACAAAGGTTTCAATACAGGATGAGCTTACTGGTAAAACCGTCCTAACATATACTTTATTTTAGAATTTCTCTATGGTTACTTGTCACAGTGTTTTTTTTTTTTTTCAGTAACCCCCTCTATATTCGAGAAATGAAAACACCAAGGTTGTTTTCAATTAAAAACATTTTTTTTTTAGTCAATTTATAAGGAAAACTTTCATACTAACTTTATAAGAACACAATTTCCCAAAACCTTTCTGGGAATTTAAATGCCTTAACTTTTCGGAATTCATTACTTAAGAAACATTATAAAGTGAACAAACATCTGAAAGTATGTCAGGTTAATTGAATTTAATAAATCAGGAAACTCAGCTGGAATCATGTGGAAACAGCTGAATAAATGTGGATACTCATCATAACGCAAATAATTTTCATTCAATACTTATGTGGTAATGATTGTTTTGTTACAATAAAAAGTTTTCTTCAAATCATAACATTTAACAAAAAATCTTTTATTAAATCAAAAATCATTATTTTGTTTAACAGAATTCATTACGTACGAGAGAAATCGTGAGATATGTCATGTAGGCACTTGATTGCTAATTATCACTCAATTTGATCTCCACTTCCCTATATTACAGTATGATATAATTTGTGAACGCTCTCTTACCATGATGTAAAATAATCCAATAGAACTCTTTTACCGACGGATCAATTTACTATTAGGTGTTTGTAAATCGGTAGTAAAATTATATCAAACTTAATATGTTATATCCGAAGGACGTTATTGAAAAAAAGACTAATTCAAGTAAATGTAGCGGACAACAGATATAGAATCAATTTCCAGTGAGGATCTAGTAATCTTATTGAGTTACAACAATAATTTTTCTCATCTCTATTTTTTCGTAAATTATGTTTGCATAAACTTTTTTAAGTTCATACAAAATACGAAAATGAACTTTACCGAGTGAAATTCTAATAGGATAAAAAACGTTCCGATGATCGAAAAAGAAAGATTCTATTTTAAAAATAAAAATTTTAAATTTAACAAAGCGATTATGTAAGTAAACATTATTTTTCATTTAATAGTCACATGTTAATAATAGAAATGGTGAAAGAAATAACCAGGGTCAATTATAAATGCACGAAAAGACGCCTAAAAGTGGTATTGTGAAAGCAGCATCTGTAGAATAATACCATACTAACAGAATTTAAACAAGAAAGTTACCCATAAAATTTAATTAACTTATCACTGCTTCTTTAATTTTTAATTTATTTATAAACTCATTGTACATTAAATTGTAACATTTTAACAAATATATCTGTGAAAGAATAGAAACAAAATTGCATCATAATACATATTATTATATTTAATTAAAAAAATAAAATACAGTTTCAAGTTATTACAAACTCCACATCACTTACAGACGTTTTAATTACATTAAAAAAATAAATAAAAAATTCAGAAATTATTAGATTAACCTAAACATAACGCTGAATGCGAAAATTAATTCTTTTTTTAACATAGAAACGGCTAATACTTAACAAAAGTTTAAAAATTATTCTAAAAAACAGTTCATATAATACTGAAAAAAATTATAGATTTTTAGTGAAAATTAAGAATCATGCATATACCAGCTTATCATACATATGTCATTCAGCTTATAAGAAAAATGAGAAATGAAATGGATTCCGATCGTCTCTTCAATAAACTGAATATACTTTTGCTTAATAGCAAGCAAGCCTAACAAAATACAGGTGACAATATTTAGCCCTAAAAGTGACACACTAACTCTCTTTGCTACCGAGTCGAGCTATATAGTGATCATTAATTTCAAATAAGATCACTCTGATTGGTTCCTCTTGTACCCAGAAATTTTTAAATGTCTCACAGCTGTAAGAAAACTAGAACACACAGTGTAAAATAACAAATTGACGTAAAATTTGTCAAATCAATTTTAGTATAAACAACAACTGCGACAGAATACAATTTTTCATGGCGTTGACTGTCTTGATTTGTAATGAGTAGAGATACAAGTAGGGGTTATATATATCAGAATATACGTTCGTGTTAAAAATAAGGGACCTGATGATAAGAAGAGGATGAGGAGAAACTTATAAATTTCCTCCACTTGTAACTCTAAGAATAATAATATACCAAACACTATTCACCAAACACCAAACGGGTGTGGCGGTACTAGCGACTACGGTTGGCACTAACTAAACTAATGTAATTTCACTACTTACATAGAGCAAACTTCGTTTGTACGGTCGGCAGACTGGTGTAGCCGCGAGGATTAACGCGAGTCAACCTGGCGGTCGAGTTCGAGACCTAGCCAAAGCGAGTTGCTTTTTTATTTAATTCTACCAGTCACCTGTTACGTCACAACATAGCAAACGACTACAACAGCATTTTTTGGGGTGGGGGTGCGATTTTGAAAAACGTTTTAGCAAATATTGTTATTTGTTAATTTCTAACAAAATATTAGGCGAAATCTCGAGATACTGAGGGAGGGAGACCTTCCTTTTTTAAGTTGAAAATTTAATGGTATTAATGCCCCACTTATAGAAATAATCTGACCAAGCTTTTGTCAAAATTATTCCAGTAGTTCTGGATATATAAGGTGATTTAGAGGTCAACACCGAACACACACAATACATACGAACATTAACATCCGGAAAATTTCCGTCCGGTTTTATGAGTTCCTTAAATGTCAAAAAGTTAAGATCTGGTGAAAACCGCATATAGCAAATTGGACCGATTACAATACTTTCCCTTCTAGAGTTATAGCTCTGTTATAGTGCTGTTTAAACGGAAAGTAAAAGATGGAGACGTTTGAAATAATTTTGAGGAATATGTTGAAAATCAAGTTGGTGAATGAAATATGAAATAACAGATGTTAAGTAAGTGGCCCATGTGTTAAGACATAGACGTTTGGTTAATTTAATGTAGATAAATGTGGAAACCCACCGGGTTGGTCTAGTGGTTAACGCGTCTTCCCAAATCAGCTGATTTGGAAGTCGAGAGTTACAGCGTTTAAGTCCTAGTAAAGCCAGTTATTTTTACATGGATTTGAATACTAGATCGTGGATACCGGTGTTCTTTGGTGGTTGGGTTTCAATTAACCACACATATCAGGAATGGTCGAACTGAGAATGTACAAGACTACACTTCATTTACACTCATACATATCATCCTCATTCATCCTCTGAAGAATTATCTAAACGGTAGTTACCGGAGGCTAAACAGGAAAGAGAAAGAAAGATAAGTGTGGAAGGCCGGCCTCCGCGGTGCGAATGGTAGCGGACAGCCTTTCATCCGGAGGTCCCAGGTTCGAATCCCGGTCAGGCATGGCATTTTCACATACGCTACAAATCATTCATCTCATCCTCTGAAACAATACCTAACGGTGGTCCCGGAGGTTAAAAAAAAAAAGAAGACAAATGTGGAAAACCCACCGGTTTGGTCTAGTGGTGAACGCGTCTTCGTAAATCAACTTTATTCGAAGTCGAAAGTTCAAGAGTTTCATCGTTCAAATCCTAGTAAATGCAGAAACATTTTTACGGATTTGAATACTAGATCTTGGATACAGGTGTTCTTTGATGGTCGGGTTTCAATTAACACATCTCAGAGATGGTCGACCTGAGACTGTACAAGACTACTCTTCACTTACACTCATACCTATCATCCTCTGAAGTAATAACTGATGGTGATTCCCGGAGGATAAACAGGAAAAAAAGATAAATGTGGAAAACTTTAGAGGAAGTGAAAAATTGGAAATTAGAATACAGATAAACTAGTAATTACGATGAGTTTATAAGAACAAAAATGAAATGAAAATGTTTTAGTTATGAAAATTGTTTTCAGTTATTAATTTTCAATTAATAACTGAAAACAATTTTCACAAAATTATTGAAATAAAACCGTTTCTTTACGTTTATTATTCTTTATAATTTAATTTCTTAAGAATGGTTCATAAAATCTTGGTGTACCATAATATTGATGCATTCAAAAACAATTAGTACAAAGTTTTAGCATTTATACGCTAAATAACTGTTATTTAGCATTTATACTAATCAATTAGTTACTTCAGTTTAAAGCGCTTTTCACAGATTATCATTTCACCGTTTTAAAGATATTTGTCGGAGGCACTGTTGCTATCGGCATCATTTAAAAAAATAATAATAACAAAAATAAGTGTAAAAGAATAGCCACAACAATACACATAGTCTCATAAATTATCCAAAACCAAGGTGGTTCCTTCGAATCATGGTTTAGGGTAGGCAAGCCCTGCCGTCGTAATTTCCGAGGGTTCTATTTCATATCTGCTGATAGTACATTAAGTCAAACAAGCAGTTTAGGTGCTATTTATCGATTATAGAGAGGTCTCGTGACCGTTCCTAATACATATACGGATATAAGGTCATTAAAATTAACCTATTTAAAATTTATGATTTAATTTAAAGTACACAGTAAATGGCATTTATTATTCTGTGTCACGTATACCCTTTTTTATTTAGAGTTTCATAAAAGTTATGCTGTTTTGGGAATTGGGAATGAACTTAGATGCTGCGCCGATTCAATTTTCCTTGTCCTAAGCTGTAATATTATATTTCATAATATTTCCGGATTTATTTTTATATTATTCGCTAGAATATAATTAGAAAATCCATTCATTGATTTTTTTTTTTCAATTTATAACCACTGTTCACAGTCGATATTTACGTTATTATTAGTATATTTACGTTACTACCGTACGTAAATATTTTGTGACTATTTTTGTCTTCTTGTACGTAAAATCGTACATATTGATAACTTCGGCTTATTTACTAACGAGATAATAGTAAAATTATCAGCTGATACACATCAATCCCTGAAATTTTTGCACTAATTTCAAATAGTTTGGAAAATACAATATTCAAAATACCATTAGATTAGCTTAATATTCCATTTGTTTATAATGTTGAATCCCTCATTTTTTAATTTAAATAACTTAGATATAAATATGAATTTTTTTAAACTACAGAATCCGACTCAAATAAATGTATAAATATAAAATCACGATGCAGAAAACTACGGAGTAAAAAGAAACAGTTTCATATATTAAAAATTCATTCTCTAGAATGGGGAAAAAATACTAAAAAATAAGCAACAGCCCTAGCTGTTTTTAATATTAAATATTTCAGTACATTTTATTACGAAGTTTACGAAAAATTTCAATTTTTTTTCTTTTAGCTAATTTATTTAAAAATAAATTAGTTTATTAATTTCTTCTCGGTTTAAAAAATATAAAATTTTATAAAAAAGCTCGTCGCAATCGAATCTCAAACGCTACATCCAAACCCTCATAATTTAATATAACTCATAACATCAAATAAAAAAAAAACTTAATGTATACATTTTAAATGAATAGGTTAACTAAATTTTTTGTTTATTTGTGTGGGTGTGGGTACGCACGCGCGAGCAAACACACAAACAAACATATATGTACGTATTTCAGTACTCATTTTTATATTCTAATATTATTATTACAACTAATGGATAACTCAGATCTGTTTTTTCTGGATTCAGTTTTTCTAATATTAGACTTATTAAAGATATTAGACGTGAATAAATGAAATAAACGTCAATAAAATTTTCACATACATTTTTTTTTTTATATTTTGGTACTAATTTAATTTTATATTTTAAAAAAACAAAGAATATTTATTGAGAATGGATTGATAAATTCATTGCCTTAATAAAGTAATCCCAGACAAACGTTAAAAGATCCAAAAACAAAGTATTAAGAACATTATATTAGGAAAGTATCTTCAAAATTGAAGTTATTAAAATTGAAAATAGTATATTTATCAACTTAATTTTTCAAAATAAAATTTATTTAATTTCCAAATAAAAACTCTTAGGGTAGAATAATTTTTTTTTTAAATCTGGGATGTTGATAAATTTCTTAATGTTTAATTTAAAAATAAAAATACTTAAAACTTTGAAAATAAAATCTTAAAAATGATTTTGAGTTTATTTCTAACGTCATTGTTGGTAAAAATATTGCTGATTACATAAGTAATTTTATTTCATTTAATAAAAGCGTATTTTTTAATACATACGAAGAAATAAAATATTATGAAAATAATGTTTAATCAGTGAAATTTCAAAAATAAGTACGTTCAACACGGAGCTGCGCTTGTCAGCACAACTTTTCTGCTCACCAATCGCCCGATACAGAGCTATTGACAACAATAACTTAACTCTCAATCGCAGTTTTGTTATTCGCTTTATGTCTAAACTATACTCGTGCTAAGCGTTCAGGAAAGTTATTTAAGTTAAGAGTATTCATCAACAGCACAATTAAACATGTCATACAGAACAATTTAATCGAAGTCCCAAGTTTTTACCTTAATTTGTTAAAACGTTTCAGGGCAAAATAGAGAAAAGATTTTTTTAATTAATTTTCTTTTTTAATTCACACAGAATAAAAAGAACCGTTTAAGCGAGCGAGTGAATGTGTAGGTGTGTGTGTGTTTACATTTTATCTCAACGTCTTTATTGATTAATATATTCTAATTTTGAAACCTTTTTTATATTATTTTTTTTATCTAAATAATTTATTTGTGTGTAAAAAATAATTCATTAACAAATAAATAACTAATAATAACACTAATTTTGTAAAATAAAAAGAAGAAAAATAATATTTTAGAAAGAGAATTTTTTTAAAGAAACATAAAACCATATAATAAAGAAAACATTAAGATAAAATAATTCGTTTTTTTATAGGAGAGTAAAAAAAAAAAAAATTATTAAGTTTATCACCGAATTAGTTAGTCATTATGTTGGTTGGTAGACGGTAGCAAAACGTTGTAAATGTTAATTAAGAATTATCGCGATTGTAATTATTAAGAGAGGTGGTTTCATGTATTTTTTTATTCTTTTGTTTTTAATTTATACGAACGCATAGTAAAAATTTTATTATTTTTACAATAACAAAAAAGTCTATTTTGCAATTAATAAAGAACTATTACAAAATACATAATTCTGCCTTTTGATTATTATTTTGTTAATGGTTTTATTAGAAATGTTCATTTTTCAAAATATAAGCGACATTAAAACAGAACATATTAAACTGACAATAAATAATTTTAATAATTGATTGAATTGACTAATTAATTAATAATTGAATCAATCTATTACTGCTTTTAAATCTGTAATACAATAAAAGTTAGTTTTATTGTTATTAAAGATTCATGTTTTGAATTACCAACATTATATTCTAATAACAATTCTGTTTTCCACAAAACTTTATTACGTGGAATGTTTTTAATACATATTACCCATATTATTCACATACAGGAAGGAAGTAATAATACACGAAAAAAATATTTTTCGCGTATTATTACTTCCTTTATTCCTCATTCAACATTATTTTTTATAAATGAAGAGAGAAAATTTAGGATTTTAATGCTATCTATGATTCTATTACACCACGTCGCTCATAATGTTAAACTCCTCAAAAGAATAAACATCAAACAAAAAATTGAACTAAATTACCCTTTGGAGTAAGAAACATTATTATTTAAATGATGGATAATTTTTGTTATTTAGAAGGAGGATAAATGGCTTGCATATATATTTAAATAAAAAATGAACAGAATAAAATGTCCCAGGCAAAGCATACAATTTCTTTGGTATCTATTCTGAGTTCAGTGTCGTAACATCGCGCCTGCTTATCACTGGCGCTGTTGTACTTACTTCAAAACTAGCGAAATATAAACTAAATAAACTAAATATAAACTAGATAAGCGAAATATAACGTGACCAAACCCGGTAGGTCTGGTCTTGAAAAAGCTCTATTACTGCTTTAAAAGCTCAGTAACATCTACCCAGTAGCTATTACATGTAATCACATTATCAGTAACAAATTTTAAAAAAAGTAAAGAAAAAACAGAATAAAAGTTTCCGTTTAACTCTAGTACAATGAAATAAAACATATATGAAATGTTGTAAATGCGGTAAAGAGTACGTGATAAAACTCAATAAGCAGTATTTTAAAATTCTCCTGTGCTTCCGTAAAGATTTCTCACCAAGCAATGTAGATTAACCACTTTTAAAAATTCATTCTAAAAATGTTCACTGTTTATCGCGATTTTATTAAATACAACGAAATCTTAATATTGTAGACTGTAAAAATCACGTTACATAACAATGAAGGGATGGTTTTTAAAAACATTTCGTACCATTGTAAATATGCAAAAATGACGATGAATCAATGTACCGTAAATATTTCACAAACTTTTGAAAAGAGCTGAATTATTTCCACAAAATTATTAAACTCGTCGTTCAACTCGATTTCATGGCGTAATACAGAATTAAATAGTTGCAGATAGGTTATCATAATCTTACCATACTTACATGGTAGGTGTTAAAAGCACTTTCACACTTCCGCAAAAAATACAACAATCTTCACTGTATTATTAAAAATAAACTCATTCACAGATTTAAAAAAAAAAATTAATTAATAAATAAAAATTACTTACTTACAATTACAATAAATAAAATTAAACATAAATATTGCGTATGTTGTAGGTAGTACATGACCGCAATGCATATATGTGATTTTGATGTAAATGGGTGGTTAATTTTGGGTTGGTTAAATATTCTAGGGTCCGGCATATAAATTTGACGATTTTGTAGTAATTGTTATGTTGGCATCACTGTCAATGAGAAGACGGGAGTGTTGTACATCGATAGGTCTATCTATTCATGCTATTTTAGTAGCCAGTATGTGGTGGTCGGGTGAACAACGAGCGTTTGTGATTGAAGCCTATTTTAAAAATAATGACTCGGTTATTGTAATACAGCGTTTATTTCGCAGACATTTCAATTTAAATCGACACGCGTCTGTTCCTGGTAGGAATACGATATTGTTGTGGGTGAAGAATTTTAGGAACACATCGTCTGCTTTAAAAATGAAACCAACAGGACGAAAATGGACTGTGGAAACGCCTGAAAACATTAACGCCGTAAGGTTAGCTGTTACGCGATCTCCACGACGTTCAGCACCGAGACATGCTGCTGCACTAGCCATTTCTGATCGAAGTATACGACGAATTCTTCATGCCGACCTGAAATTCCATCAGTATAAGATGATGTTAGTGCAGCAAGTTAATCCAAATGATTGGGCGTCTCGCACAGCAGCTTGCTAGGTCATCCTCGAAAATGTCCACCAGGATGCCATTATTCTTTTAAGTGACGAGGCACGTTTTCATCTGTCAGGATTTGTGAATAAACAAAATTACCGTTATTGGGCTTCGCATATTCCACGACAAATTCTTGAAAAACCACTTTACAGTCAATATGTTACAGTGTGGTGTGCGGTTTCAAAGTTCGCCATAATTGGCTCATATTTTTTTGAGGAGTTAAATCGCAGAGTAACAAACAGTAACATCTCATCGATACGTAAACATGTTGAATAAATTTCTGCGACCGAAACTGAATGACTTTCAAGGACATGAAATTTGGTTTCAACAGGATGGTGCCACTGCCCATACGGCGAAAATCGCAATGGATGTTCTGCGAGAAACCTTTCCCGGACGTTTGATTTCCCGATTTGGCGACATTCCTTGCCCAGCGCGTTCACCTGATCTCGCTGTTTGTGATTTTTTCTGTGCGGGTACCTCAAACAAAGTCTTCAGTAGTCGACCACAGTCAATTGCAGAACTCAAGGAGGCCATTCAACGAGAAATTGAAGCAGATCCACAAGTGATGACTGAGCGACAATGTCAAATTTTATAATGAGGTTAAGTGAGTGTGTGAGGAGTAATGGAAAACATTTGGACGACATAATATTCAAATAAAAAAAAATTTATGTAAGTAATTCACTATAAATTGCAAAAATTAATCTTTAATTTGATATATTAAATGTTTTAATAGTACGAAACACAGTTTATTTATTATCCCTCAAAAATCGTCAGGTTTATACGCCGGACCCTTACAATAATATTACAAGTAACTAGCAGGGTTATATAGCTTCACGTAGGTGTGACCAGTGTATGCTACATCGCATTATCATACAATCATATAAATATCATCGTCATCATATAATCATACAATCAATATTATTATAAGTTTCTAAAAATAAATAATTACAAAATAAAATTTTGAACTTTTATATGGGGAAAAACAAATTTTTAACAAATTTTTTATAAAAGCTGTTTTAAAGATTATTACCCTGTATTGTTTTTAAACTTTGAACAACATTTCTAAAATTATTTTGAGCAAGAAAGTAATGAAAAGTTTATTAAAAACAGATGAAAAGCTCGATTAACATTTAAAAGGTGATTATACAAATTTTATTTCCTTTGCTTTTGCGGTTTTAATTGTTTTGATTAAATACATCTAAGATGATTGAATTAATAAAAAAGTTGTTAATTTAGGAATAACCAACTGTAATTATTTTATGTTAAGACTAGAGATTTTCAGAAACGATTTCAGTCACGTATAAGATTATTTCCTTAAGCAAATCTCATTACAAAAAGGCTGTTGCAAGTTGTTACATGACAAGCAAAAAGCTTTATGATACAAAAGTTTTGAAATAGGATATAATTTTGTTTCTTTTCATTAGATTTTTTTAGACATGAAATGAAAAGACTTTTTATTGTAGGGCAAATTTACACAAAATTTACATTTTAGATGAACGTATTTCAACGATAACTAATTTTTCAAAAACTACTTTTATGATAATCGTGAGTACTTTCAGATTTTTATAACTGAAAAGGGAGCTTACGAAGACCCAAATTGATTCAACACCAATGTAATTTTCACTTGGCCTACAAAAACGGAAGAAATTTTGAAAAACTTTAAAATTAATTTGAAAGACCAAGGTATTCAAAGGCAAGAGGGATTTGTATCCTGAGACACATTAAAATTCTTATTCCTACCACGTTCTAAAAAGTAGAACATATTTAAAAAATTGTGGGTTCTTAGGATGTTATAGGCCCCCTGGAGAATACGGGTGCTTTAATCTCTTTAAAGTTATTAAGTATTTTATTGTCCCTACCTGAAAATGGAAAACGTTTTGAAAAATAATTACATAAATATCACTGTTTCATTATTTTCCTGTTTACATAAAAGAGAAGTTAAGAGAAATTACGGGATTCGTACCATATTAAATGTGATGATCCCTTTTACGAATTACATCCGAGAATTTGGTGGGCTTAAGGTAAACAGTTTTACCACGATCGCTTATTTATAAGGATATTTATTATTAAACAGATTAACATTAAGGGGCACAATAGGAAGTAAATTGTTTTTAAAGTCGCACAATGGCATGATTTTTCATTCCTATTTTTTTTTCCTTTTTTTACTTAATTCTCAATAATTTTTGTTTACTTTATTAGAACACCCATGGTTTTCTAGATACATAACTTTTAAACTATAAATGGCGTAATGTTATTTATTTTTTAAACTATGACTAATTAAAATAGTAGTTTTTAATTCCATCACTTTTATTTTTAAACAATTTTCGAAAATACATCTCAGAAACTGATGATTAAACGGAAAAAATAATTATAAATTTAAACTCACTGAGTTTAACTTTATAAACGTACAAACCTTTACCTAAAGGTACAGCTGGGGATTTGAACAATGTAGATTACTAAACCATTTACTTTTAAATTCTGCTGTATAAAATAAAATTCCATTAGTTTTCAATTCACAGTGTTTTTTGTTTTCTTATTTAATTAAAAATACAAGAAGAAATTATTTTTTGTGATCTTTATTACTAATGTTTTTTAAAATTTTATTATTTATTATTTTAATATTGTTTTTTATTTTTAGATTTATTTTTTTATTAATCCCTCTATATCTATCTAAAGTGACTGTAAACTCACAGTGTTTAACTTTAGTCTTTTAGATTTATCTTTGAACATCCAAACACAATAATTTATTTCAAATCAAAATATGAAGGGAAAACTAAAACAAAGATTAAAACTAAATTACAGGAGCATATAAGGTACCTCATTACAAAAAATCTATAGAAATCAGAACAAAAAAAAAAAAAACACAAGAGAAATCAGCCATGGACCAAAGTTTTTTGGAAACTGACTAATAAATAAGGTTATTAGAAACTGATTCTTCTAATAACTATTCCTACATTAAACAAGAATTGATTAATTAATTGGAAGACGTATTTCACTACCAATAACTACTTCATTATGCAAAGAAAATTCATAATTTTCAACATCTTGAAAACATTAACTATGAAGGACTGATGAGCACAGCAAGCAGTTGTAATTAAAACACACCATGCCCTTGTACAATCTAAACTAGATTATGGCTCAATAGTTCATAACTAAGCTAAACTTAAGTTTAGCTTAAATATTAGAACCAGTACACAAGGCTGGCGATCGGAGCGTTCCGAACTAGCCCAATCGAAAGCATATTATCGAAGCAAATCTTACACCACTTGAATACCGTTGAAAAATATTAACATTAAATTATGCCATGTTGACAATAGCAACATCATACAATATAATTAATGAAGATTAACTAGAAATCGCCAAAACCATTCGAAGATAGACAAAATACCTCATCGATCTCACATCTCCAATCTCAACACAATGAAACGAGAAATTGTTAACACCTACTTGGCTTCAATCAACACCAGAAATACTGACAGACAATACCGGCATTTGTTAATGTGATTATAAATTGCACAATCATACAAATAGACTACTAATTGACAATTACGCAGATTATGTATTGAGTATATGTACATACAGATGCGACGAAATCCAAAAAAGGCACAGGCTTCACTGAAATTATGCCAGAAATGAATCTTTTATTCAAACCCCAGGATGATGTTTCTATCTTGAACAGCAAAAATTTTGCCATTCTGCAAGCATTATAACACATGACAAAGCTGTTATAGAAAAAGTAATAATTTTCACAGATTCCAGAGTCCAATAACATCAGTAAGAAATGAATTAACAGACGCCATAATCCAAAAAATAAATGAAATGTACAATCAAATCAAAGCCAAAAGATCTTCTGTAGGTATCAAACTCAGCTGGATACCATCCCACTTAGGGATTAAACCGAATGAAGTAGCAAACAAGTTGGCTAAACCAGCTGCTGAATCTCATGAATACTCTCTGCAATTGAACATTTTGCCGATGCTCAAAGAAGCTTAAAAATTACCCAAAAAGAAAGTAATCAATAACTAGGACGAAAAATGACAACAGATCAAACCCCAAAAAGTCCATAAAATATGAAGAAATCCTGTAAGCTCATTTCCCAGGAAACAACAAATCATCATAACTCGATTGAGAATAGCATATGCTGACTTCAGCCACGCACATGTTATACTGAAAAAGGAGGGATATCTATGTTGATATTGCCAGGAATATTTATCAGTAAAACAAATTATTACCGAATGTCCACGCTACTAAACGGAAAGAATGAAGAAAGACAAGATATTTCAAGATCTACAAAAGTGCTTAAATAATGTTACAAATTGTGAGAAGACTTTCAATTATCTGAAGGAATTGAATTTTTAGCATTATAAATAGTGTGAATTATAAGAAACAAATTCTAACTTTTACTCCTACAAGTAGCATGTAATCTAATATTATGTTCATGTGACCCACAAGGTTTCGTTAATGACCAATAAGGTTGATGGGACATTAAATAAATAAAATTTAAAAAAAATTTAATTAAATAATTTTTTTTTTGTCTTCAGTCATTTAACTGGTTTGATGAGGCTCTCTAAGATTCCCTATCTAGAGCCAGTCGTTTTATTCTGGTATACCCCTTACATCCTACACCCATAACAATTATTAAATAATTATGATGACAATACAGCCATTTAGAACTTTAAAATTAGAAATAAAAACTTTGTAAGTTATTATAAGATTATAATATTAATGGTTTATTACTTTGTCTAAAGTTTATGTAAAATGATATTTCTACTACACATCAGTGTTTATGTACTATTTATCCTTCTTCAGATAAACATTTATTTTATCCTAATATATACAAGGGGACTGAAAAAGTGCAAAGTAGTCAATTCAAAGGGGTGGGGATTTCAACAATGTAGATTACTTAATCGTTTACTTTCAATTCTACTGTATAAAGTGAAATTGCATTAGTTTTTAATTAACAGTGTTTTTGTTTTATTATTTTGTTAAAAATACAAGAAGAAATTATTTTTTTGTAATCTTTATTAATTACTAATTTTTTTCTAAATTTTATTATTTATTATTTTAACATTGTTTTTTTATTTTTAGATTTATTTTTTTATTAATCCCTCTGTATCTATCTAAAGTAACTATTTAGCAATCAAAATACACATTTAGTTATAGGTTTCTTTTTTAATTGGTTCTTGAGCGTTTTTCTTAGATACTTCAGTAACCATTTAAATAGTTCATTGTAAACCAAATAAAGGATTCAAATAATAAACATGTGCAAAATAATCTACTTCTATTTTACACCTTTTACAAACAAAGCTACTTCAATTGCATAAATTAAACCATATCTGATTTGAAAGAAATACAAGGATATAAAAGTACCGTAAAAAAATTATCCTGACAGTTATTTAAATAAATACAAAGAAGCGTTATTTAAATATTAAATAATGAGAATTATTATTAATTTTTTGATAATAATTAATAATATAATTCTTAAACAGATAAATTTTAGCTAAGTAATTTAGTACAGACACTTTAATATTTTAAAAATAAAATCACACGTATGCGTAGGCATGCGCACACACACACACACACACACACACACACACACACACACACACACACACACACACACACACACACACACAAAATTTAATATTCGCTACATTCATCTCATTTAAACAGATTAAACGTAAAATTTATGTAAAATTAATTAATCAAGGAATGTTTGGTATTTGCTGACATTTGAAGTAAGGTCGGCTAAACCAGCTGAAAAGATTACATAAGGAAATGATAATAAATATGTGTACCGATAAATCAAGAATATGACATGCTGGAAACGAAAGCAAATAAGATTATTCTTAAATGCGACAGCAGAGTCTAAAGCAGGGAATGAAGGAGTAAAGAGGTAGATAATCTGTGACAATCTCAAGAGAGCAAAACGATAAGTAATCAGCGCATTCAGGGTGAATATAAAAAATACATAAAATCGTTTACACTAACACATGTCGTTAAGACTCATGTCTCTTTTTCTTCTTATTCATTTGTAAAAGTAAATAGATACATTAACTTCTCTTTCTTCTTATTCATTTGTAAAGGTAAATAAATATATAAAGTGACTCTTTCTTCTTATTCATTTGTAAGAGTAAATCTATTTATATTCAGCTGGCCTATGTTACCAACTGATGTTATATAATAACAATGTATCTTATTTATCGTATTGGTCAGTCTTCATCTACACTTCATACTATCATCATGTATATACTCATCAAAATCATAGCATATTCAACAGTGTAATATTTTGTAGTGTAAAATTTAAAGGTTATATTAAATTACATTTATCATGGCTGAAAAATAACTATTGTTTATTTGATTATGAACCAGCGAAATTAAGATATAGAATTAGTACACCTAACCGAGATGTTAAAACAAGGCGGTTATTGATTCGAACATTTTGGTCCTCCGAGCCAAATATGAACTGAAATTTGAAGAATCTTCACATCCAACAAATTTCAAACGTGAAAGGAATTATTGGAATAATAGATATATTATATATTCCGAAAAAGATTCAGCATCATTAACGTAATATCATTTTAATTTATTTTACATTTAATTTATTATGTTAATGATTTGCATTATTAATTTAAGTTATTAATAATATTATGGACAAAGAGCAAATATTAAGACGAAAAAGGTGAGTAAAGGCCTTTATTAATAAAATTGACACATTCACTGATAAATTTGTTCCTTCACAAGCTGATAGTCACGCCTTACAAATTAAATTAAGGAATCTTCTTGATTTGCAAGGCAAATACATCATTCAATCAAAACTTGAAAGGGATTTTGATGATGAAGTTTTTTCATTGGATTGAGACGAGTTTTTTCTTTGGATGTGTATAAGTTGAGGGGAAGACTTGTGTACTATAGAATGTAAATAGCAACATTTATCAAATAATAATAATAATCAAAAATCATTTAGTCAAGAAGTTAATTTAAACACAACAATTAAATAAATACAAAAAATCCATTCACAGAGGTAAGGCTTTAAATTGGTGAAATTTCAATATATTTAATGATTTGATACATACTGGAAATGATTTAACCAATATTCGAAAGTTACATAATTTACATTCTTCTTTGAAGGATGAAGCGTTGGCTATTATACAATGCAACTTCCTGTTAACATATATGAATCTATTGTCGTCTAATTTCTAACATCAAAACTAGACTACAATACCTGAAGGAAGGAGAAGTTGTCAAACCAAGGGTTTCCCACCTTTCAAGATTTTAGAATTCCTTAATTTGAGATGACGACAATTTCTCGAGAATATCAATGTAAACACGCAAGTGAACACAGGAAACATCGCCAAAGGACATCGTTACAACAATTCAGTCAAGCCTTCCACCGAACGCTTTACCTTAAATGCTAATAAACAACACAAAGGAAATAATCTCATTTGTTATTCAAAATTTAACTCTGAGCAGTGTTTGTTTTGTAATTTAAATCATCATTTACAACATTTTAAGTAATTTTTACATTTGTCCATCGATGAACGAAGAGCCTCTTTGGGGCATAATAATCATTGTAGTATTTTGTTTGCGTAAAGGTCATTCTATTAATGATTGTTATTCAAATAATCTATGTAAGATTTGTGCTGAAAAACATAATACTCTTGTTCATAAGGATAATATTAATGATTCTATATTAGAAGGCAATAACTCTGAAATTAATACCTATTGTTCATTTAAACCTCAGCAAAATAAAAATGTAGTTTTATCAACGGCTATATATAACACCAATGATATATTTGGTAATACTCATTCATGTAGAATCTTATTAGATTCTGGCAGCCCGGCAAATTTTTGCGTGTATAAATTTGCCCAAAAATTAGGACTTAAACTTATTAAAAACAATTTCCCCATTTTAGGCATAAATAACTCATTATCTCAATCTGAATACAGTGTTACAATTACATTACACTCCAAAATAGAATTTTTTATTCGAATTGCAATGTGCGGTTTTATCAGATATTACTGACAGCCTTCCATCATTCACATTTGATATTTCTCACCTCAATCTACCTCGTAATATATTTCTAGGAGATCCCAATTTCAACATAACAAATAGCACTGACATCCTGACTGGAGCTCAGATCTATTTGAATCTTGTCATGCCTGGGAAATTCATTTGAAATTCCAGATATCCTATCATTCAGGAAACCAAGTTTAGGATACATACTCAGTCATTGCCCTCCTGTTGATGTTAAGGGCAATCATACTGTTTAATCTTTTCCTACTCATAACAATGATACTACAAATCTCTCAACTATACTAGAGAAATTTTGGAAAATTTATAAAATTAACACTGATGTCTCAGTTAATGAAGGCTGTACAAGTGAAAAACATTTTCAATCCAACACTACTCGAAATATTCAAAGCAGATTTTTCGTATCATACCACGCAAATCTAATAACATTCATCTAGGCGATTCTTTCGATAATGCTAAGAATATATTCTTATCTCTAAAAAGAACTCTAATTAATAATTCCAACCTTAAAATAAGGCTACTCTGCTTTCATTCAGTTATATTTAAAACTAGGTCACAAGTCCTCACTCAACTCCGATGATTTGCTAATTAACAAATCAAACGTGTTCTATTTAACCCATAATCCAGTATTTTCGAGTGTGATAATTAAAATACGAGTTGTTTTTGACTATTCAGCTAAAACCACTAATGGCCTATTCCTCAATGATACTCTGTTAGTAGGACCTGTAGTTCAACGAGATTTAATTTCTATCATGCTTAGATTCAGAATCTATAATTACATTGTTACTTCTGACAGCAAAAATCTGACATAGCTATAAATCTAGCGATTCCAATTTACAACGTATTCTTTGGTGTGATTCTCCAGATCAAGAGATAAAACACTTCGCATTACTTTGTGCACCATACTTAGCCACAAGATGTTTAATTCAGATAGCAAATGAAAATGATTTTCCATTAGCATGTGAGGCCAAACGAAATGATTTTTATGTTAATGACCTCATAACAGATTCAGATAACTTAAATGAAGTTATTCCACTAAAAATTGATATTTCTAAGTTATTACAACATTATGTTTTTCCACACCATAAACGGTTCTCAAATAATCACTTCATTTCTTCCATTCCTTCAAACCAAGAACAGAATTGATGAAATTCAGGAATTTTATGGAATAATTATATAGACACACTGCTTTTCCAAATTACTCATTCAGATTATTCTAAAATTCACACTAAAAAAAAAAACAAAAAAAAACATTCTGTTTATTATAGCAGATGTGTTTGATGCTTTAGAACTTATTGGTTCTATTCTATTTTCCCATAAACATTTTATGCAATTACAGTGGCAATTTAAAATTAATTGGGACGAAATATTACGCAACTCAGTATTAACACAGTGGCTCAAGTTGTACAATCAGTTGCATTCAGCTGAGTCAATTAAATAATTCAATCCATAAAACTTAACAATGATGGTAAGGTTAATTCAATTCAAATACATGGATTTTCTATCCATAAAGGGCTATGGCTGTTGTATCTATATACAAACTCTATTCATTAACCATAAATCTCATCTGATCTGGTTTGTCCTAAATAAAAATTAGCTCCCTTAAAACAAATTTCATTGCCAAGACTTGAACTTTGTGTTTGTTTACTACTTAGTCTTGTTATTGAAGGTTATTAGTGCCTTAGATGTACATTTTGATAAATTTTTATACATATTCTACAATAGCATTATATTAGATTCTAGGAAATCATCTAATTGGAAAGTATTTGACAGTAATAGAATTTCTGAGATTCAATGAAATACTTCAAATGCTAAACTGGCATTACATCAAATCTTCTGAGAATCCAGCTGACTTACCGTCTAGAGGTTTGTACTCCAAATAAATTACTTAATATATCACTTTGGTGTCATGATCCTTATTGGCTTTTACAATCATCATGCCATTGGCCAAATAATCATAACATTAGTTTTAACAATTGTAATATGAATTCTGAATGTTTAATGGAAAAATGCAGAACTATGTCAACATCATTTGTATCTGCTGTTGTATTCGATTAGACAAACAGATTTTCTTCATCTCTACATACCTTAATTTGCACATTGAGTTTCTATTTTAAAAAGTAAATCATACTCTTAACGTTTGCATACAACAATTACAATACATGTATTTCGGTAATGAAATTAACAATCTTAAAAATAATCAAGTTATTGTTAATCAAAACAAACTTATATCACTTGATCCATTTCTGGATAATTTAGGTTTACTTCGTGTAGGAGGTAGATTAAAACACTCTGTTATATTACCATATTAAACTTCCCCTAATTTTACATCCAAATTCAAATATTATAAAATTGACTATTAATGCTGAGCATTTGCGTCTTTTGCATTCTGGTGTTCAATTAACACATCATTCCTTACGTCAAATATTTTGGATAATAAATGGTACAAGTAAAATAACTATTTCTTCTACCATTCGTAAATGTATGATATGCTTTTGATTTAATACAAAAATTAAGGTTCAACTTATTTGGTCAGCTACCACCTTTCAGAGTAACTGCTTCCCGACCATTCTCTACTTGCATAGTAGACTACGGCAGTTCAATTATTATTCGTCATGGCGGGCAGAGGTCTAAAACCTTGATTAAATCTTATATCGCGCTTTTTATATGTCTCACAACCAAAGTTATTTTCACTTAGCATTAGTTTCTGACCTGACTTCACAGTATTTCATTGCAGCATTTAAAAAATGTATATCACATAGGGATATCTCTACTCAAGTCTTTTCTGATAATCATTCCAACTTCCGTTTCGCCAAAAATATTCTTTATAATTTATTTCAACTATTAAATTCAGAAAAACTTTAATCACACATTCAAGTATTCTCATGTATACAAGGTATAATGTCGTCATTTATTCCTCCCTCTTCTCCCCATTTTGGTGGTTTATAGGAGAGTGCAATCAAAAGCGTTAAATTTCACATGCGTCGCGTAAAAGAACAAACAATCTTAATTTTGAGGAATTATATGCAATTTTAACTCAGATTGAAGTGTGTCTCAATTCCCGTTCTATTTTTGATATTTTCAGAGATCAAGAGATCCAGAACCTTTATCACCGGAATACTTTCTGATTGGATGTTCAGTTACCTCTTTGCCTGAACCCAATTACCAAAAAACTAAAATTACCCGCTTAGTCTGATGGCAACTACTCCAAAAATTTGTGCAGTCTACTTCGAGACGATGATCTAAGGACTATTTATATTATCTTCAGCACGCAATAAATGGCGTTTTCCTTTCTGTAGCCTTTTTGTTGGAGACTTAATAATACTCACAAACGAAAATTCTTCACCCATGCATTGGAAACATGAAATTATCAGCCATGTTTATGTGGGTTCTAACAACCTAGTAAGGGTTGTTTATGTACATTCCATTAATGTTCAATTTGGGAGACCTGTACACAAATTATGCCTATTACCAATCTCTAATGATTAATTTAATGTTTATATACTTCATTGTTTTTATATCATTTGATTTTTTAACTCATAATATGATTGGTAATATGTTCATAAATATTCTATTACTATTCATAACCTAATCTGCATATTTATATTAATTTATTTATGATTTCACATTCATATTACTCTTACACTTCTAAACAATCTACAGACTAGTTAATATAATACATACATACACATATATACTACAAGCACACAGGCATACAACATATACATTGTGTTTTATTTACTGATTTATTATTGTAGTGCATTAAGACATCAGAATTAATTTATTAATTGACTTGTATGAGAAAAAGATTTCCCAAGATCTATTATTTAATCTATTCAAATGAGAATATGTACACATTAAATTGTCAATGGAATTGCTCACCATTGCTCACCATTGGATACTATCTTCTAGTAGACCCACAAACAACACATTAAAAGAAATCCTAGATCTATATGATTGCAGGTACAATTTAAATGTTCAGATCATTGATTTTGATCAAATCAATAATATGAATATATATATATATATATACACACACACACACACACGCAAAGAAAAATATGGTTTATAAACCAAGTTATGATAACTGTGAGCTTTATAACTATTATTTATTATATAATTATTATTATTATACAATGTGGTAAAAGAATGTGAATACAATTTAAAAATAAATTATAGATTTTAATATTTACCAATTTATTTAAGCAACATGCATAATTACTAAGGTTTATGATAATTACATACACTAATATTTGTTATTATTGTTAAGGTACAACATAACATTATATTATTTACTTATTATTCACAGTTGTATGATTGATTTATTTACAATTATATTGCTAATTACACCATCATTCATATAACTTAATGTGAATATTACGATTTTCATGGTATGTTAGTCGTATTTTCATTGTTAATATTATTTTTAAAAAATCATCTGATTTTTTGACGGGCAGTTATATTAAGACTTATGCTTCTTATTCATTTTCAAGAGTAAATCTGTTTATATTCAGCTTGGCAATGTTACCAGCTGATATTTTATAGTAACAATGTATCTAATGTATTGTATTTTTATTTCTTCATCTACAGTTCATACCACCATCATATGTATACACTCATCAACTCATAGCATATTTATTCAACAATGCAATATTTTATAGTGTAAAATTTAAAGATTATATTAAATTATATTTATCATGACTGAACAATGACTATTATTTATTTGATTTATGAACCAGTGAAATTAAGACATAGAATTAGTATACTTTTTTTCTCCTGCTCCCCTGGGTCACATCGGCATTCAAGCAAATACTCAACCTAGAAAGCGAATCTTTTATTCACCTCATTCACCTGCCTCAAATCACTGAGGCAGGGTAAACAAACTCGGCTATGCCGTTCCCGGATTCCCCCTAGTAGTCGGGTCTCGGTCATTCTCTTCCTTTTTTTTTATACTTGCTATTCCCTGCGCCAATCACGAAACTCTATTTCTTTCCTCTGAAGAATTTCTGTTGCCAAACCGTCTATAGTATTCCGTACTACCACCCCTTGTATCATATAGCTTACAGTGTTTTCAGGTGTTATTCATCCAAGGCCTGCTCCCTCTTTACATCTGATCTGATCCATCTGTCATATTCATAAAATGTATGGTTACGTGAATCTACCAGGCCACATTATACACAGTTGGGCATCTCTTGCTTCGCAAGTTGGTGTAAATATTCACCAAATTCTACATGGCCAGAGGGAAGCTGTGCAACATAACTCACATCATCATGACCTCTCCCCAGCCGACTCTATCCGCGGTATAATTATTTTTGTGTCTGTGTTCCAGTGTGTGACTCATCCCAAGCCCCCTGCCACTCTTGCCATAGGAAGGTTTAAGCGTTCTCTCTTATCACACCATATATTCTTTTTCTGTGTTGAGCTACAAGATGAATGGGAGGCACTCCTGCCAACACACTTACTGCTGCTGCTGGAAACACTGTTCGATATGCTGTTGTTATCTTTAATGTGGTTCTCCTTGCAGTGAGGTCAATCGCTTCACATTCCTTTTCTTGTTTAATGCACTGCACCACATCAGTATAGCATATAAAATTATAGCCATAGCAGCTGCCATCAGAAGCTTATGCTTTGCAGTCCTCGGTCCCCATTTGGACCCTATAAGATGCCCCAGTGAATTAACAGCTCGCTACACTTTCGCCAAGATTTCTTCCAAATGTTTGTTGAACAGTTCTGACTGCGCAAATATCTATTTGGTGTATTTTCCTGCGGCCTACCACAGCAACAAGTTGTGTCTTCTGGGGAGTCAATTCTAATCCCCTTATCCTAAGCCAGGAGCTTATCTGTTTAACCACTGTATTTGCATCAGACTCAACTTCTTCTTCTGAATGACCTGATGCCAGTACTGCCAGGTCATCCACATATGCAATTTGGGACACATTTCCCGGAATTCCTATCCTCAGTATTCCGTCAAATGCGATATTCCAGAACAGAGGGCTCAAGACTGATCCTTGTGGCACCTCCCTACATCTGGAACCAGACTTCTCCATCTGTTGTCTCTGTTACCAGTTCTCGGTCATGTGAAAAACTATTTATTGTGGCCACTAAATAAGAACTTACATTCCTTCTTCTTAGCTCCTCCATTATAACCGCTCTTTGAATGCTATTAAAAACGTTGTGTATGTCTAGGAGAACCAGTGAGGGAATCTTCCTATTCCTCCAGGTGCCTGCTCTACACTAAGACAGTGTAATGTTAATTATTTCATTACACAATGGGGTTGCTTTACACTTTAAGTATGTCCCATTCTTTTATTTTTTTTTATTTTAATGGAAAGCAGTTCTTAGTAGAATAGCTTAGATTACATTAAATTAGAAATCCGTTATAATCTATTGAGTTTGTTAAACAGCAGAGACAGCATAGTCACTGGAAACAGTTGCTTTCTCTTACAGTAATTACCTACTCAAAAATATGTCACTTGTAGAATATCTGCTACAGGCTTAACTTTTTTTTTTCATTATTTTTTCTTAACCTCTGGGACCACCATTAGGTATTGCTTAAGAAGATGAGATGAATGATTTATAGCATGTGTAAAAATGCTATGCCTGAGTTGGATTCGAACCTGGGATCTATGGATGAAAGGCCGAGACACTACCACTTGCGCCATGGAGGCCAACAAGATGGGCTTAACTTGCTGATATTCAACTGTACTACGGATCATTGATGAAGACTATGGAAAACTAGCTCATGTCACTTTTTGCTTTCCCTAATAAGCGCTATTTACCAAGAATGATTACACTTGGGAATGCCTGAGCCCTTGACAATTAACAAACAAATATCGTTAATAAAGCAGTAACTGGGAATGTCTCTTGTGTAATAATGTAGATTCCATAAGTGGGGATGAATGGATGTGTGATCCACTCATTACCAAAAATAATAATGTAGCAATTCTTTTATTAAGATTTTTAAAAATAGATATTAGTAAAAAATAAACATAAATGAATTTTTTTCAAACAATATTTTGAAAATCCAGCAAATAATTTTAATTTCTTTAAACCAAAAAAAAAAAAACTATGTAATTTACACAACAATTCTAAATTTAAAATACTTAATAATAAAAAAAGCTTTACTATTGAAAAGCTTGTCCTTCATTAACAGACTTGTTTATCTCTGATTTAAAACAATTTTCTAAATACATTAGAGAATTGAGAATTCTCAATGCAGACCTGAACATGTATTTTGATTTAATTTTCTTCCAACAATTATGTAAAATCGTCAAAAATCAAATATTATTTTTTTTTTGCAATGCAGACAGTAGTAAACATACCACTCCACTGATTTTCATAATGGAGTAGTGATATATATTTGTTAAGGTGCGAATTCGAAATAGTTTTATTTGGCATTCTTTTCACACTACTAAATTACTTCTCCCCCCCATAAAATATTTCTCCTATTGTCTATAAATAGTATTATATATAGAAATTATAAATAAATATCACTCTATTTATGTTAAGAATAAATAAATTTTATTAAGTGAAATATACCATTATTACAAAAATCCATTTTTAAATTTATTATTTTTATAAATTATTTATTTAGCTTTTTTTTGTTAGGATTTTTTCATTATCTTTCAAAAATCCTCCTAATGAAAGGAAACAGAAACAAAATTCATTGACTTATTTGGAAAGGCATACATTAATTTGTTGCTTTGTGTCCTAGTATTCACTTGTAATGAACCTGAGGTATAAGCTGCACCAGTCAGAAATATGTTTTCTGGAAGTAGTGAAGTTTACTAAGCAACCATTCACTTTGGTAGGAAAAGTGAAGGTTTAATTTGTGGAGCTGATTTCCAACACTACATTTCACTGTGGGGTACTTGACCCGCTAATATGAAATATTACACTCAGCTCAGTGATGAAAACAACAGGAATTTGTTCACTTCTCCCTAAAGGATTATTACATATTAAATATTGTCACTAATTAAAATTATCTCACTTTCCTTATAAAGTCTGGCATCCATTTGTGTTATTTATGAGAAAGACAGTCATCCAGGATGAACTGGTGATTCATGTCAGGTTACTTGCAACTGGTAATGTTATGCCATTAAGCATATACATCTTTCAAAATAATATTTTACTTAATTTAAATTATTTTAATCTACTAAGATGATTGTGCTAAGTATTCAACATAATATTAAACATATTAATAATTTTTTTGTCCACGGTAGTCAACAATGAAAATTATATATAACTATAAACTTTTGCTATATCTTTAAAGTACAAAATATTTTTGTTGATGATGGGGTTTGTGTGATTCATAGATCCTGAAGGCTGTGCCAGCAGTACCATAACCAGACAGAACCTCCTATACCAACAGTCTGAAAGTTAGGAGACAGATTTAGGAAGGTAAAAGACATAAGAGATATAACTCGGGTAATAAGAACAATTATTGAGAAGTATCCAGATAGAGGTAAAAATTAAGTGTATGCTTTATAAATATGAAGAAAGCATTTAATTATCTCAAATGGGATAAAGTAACACAATTATTGAAATGAAAGAATAGATTAGGAAGATAAGAGATTAAAGATCTGTGCCTGAATTAGAATAAAATTTTGAAAACAGGGGGCCCACAAATTGAATAGTTTGACCAACAGTGAATGGTATGTGTAGTGGTGCAACTAGGCCTTTGGATTCTGGGGAGCCTAAACCCTCGTGTTTGGAAGTATTGAAGCTTCCTGGAAAACCTCAATTGCTCTTACTAGACTAAAAATTAAGACAAAACACTTCTTGGCAATATTTAACATCAACACACTTACACACACTCACAAGCGAAAACAACTGACTGACAAGCTAGACACGAAAAATATATAAATAACAGTACTACAAGAAACTCGATTTAGGGATGAACTCACTGCATTTTATTCTTTACAAAAGAAAGATCTCTGTTCTCTACAAAAGATGTTCTCTAGATCTCTATTCTTTACAAAAGAAGACCAGCCATCACCAACAGTGGTGGAGTAAAAAATTTAGGAATGACTTTTGCAAGAAAAAATATCACAGGAAGCATAATTAATTTTTCATCTTATCAGAATGAATTTCAACACTATCCTTCAGACTAGGAAATAAAGGATACAGCCTTGTAAATGTATACACCCCATTGAATAAGGATAATAGAGCTAACCTAGATAAAGTAGAAGCATTTTGGGAACAATTAGAAAACATTACATCTAAAATTTCACATCACATCAAAATTTTACTTGGTGATTTTAATGCCCAAGTAGGAAATTGATTCCGTGATCCTCCTACTTCAGGTGACAGGAGAGATGGGATACTGCAAATATAGGAGTTTGGACCCATCAGATGATGCCAAGGCTGAAGGAGTGGTTGGGGAAGAAGCACAGGGACGTTGATTACTACATCTGCCAACTCCTCTCTGATCACAGAGGATTCAGATCCCAGGTTTGGGAGAAGGAATTCCCTTATTGTATCTATTGTGGTCTAGTGGATACTATGGAGCACACATTTTATGAGTAAAACCCAGATGGGACAAGATCAAGGCACAAGCGGGCCTAGGATGGATCACGGCAAAGGACACAGTAGCCTACATGCTACAAGGTGCCGAGCATTGGAAGACAGTTGCAGGAATGGTTACTGTGATCTTGTGGAAGAAGGAGTCAAGAGTACAGCATGTGGGGTGCAAGCTGACTGTTGTGTAGTCTTGTGGTGAGGGGATTCATTGCTTCCATGAGGGTATCCACTAAAATGATGAATCTGGGGCCAGGGATGTAGCACCCATGCCTTGGGTATTCTGGTCCACCCACAGGCAAGAGTGGGGGATTGGATCTACCCAATGATGGTATGGGGTGCCCTCAAGGTGTGAGAGAACGGGTCGTGCGGGTAAACAACAGATGTGTGAAAAACACACCTGGTGCTTCAAAGGTTAGGAATAGGAAGGGCAGCTCTGCAGCTGAGGGATGGGCTGGCTGTCCAGAAGAGGAAGTCGGCATGTCCTGATGACACTAAAAATCCCGGTGGGATGCCTCTATAGGGAGTTAGACAGAGAGAGCAGGCTGCTGCCATGACACCCTGTGGTGATCGAGTGATGCTTAATTGCCAGACTGGTTGCCTTAAGAATGTTTAAATCAGAAACAAACAAAAAAGTAGGAAAAGAATAGAAATTTAGGAACAAAAGGGAAGACTATCCAACCTACACAAAAACAAACAAAAATGAGAAAAGTTTTCAGACATGTATTGTTTTAAAGTGTTTTCCTAGTTATTTTCAAATCAGGAAGTTTTCTGGAAAAAGATAGATAATTGAAAGTGATTTAAAGAACAAAAACAGGTGCATGGGATGGGTTTATGAAACTCATCAAACCAAGGTTCATTGCAGTCCTAAGAAGACCTTCATACTTAAAAAAAAAATTAAAAAATATATATATACTGAAGA
Organism: Lycorma delicatula; assembly: GCF_047948215.1. NCBI lineage: Eukaryota > Metazoa > Arthropoda > Insecta > Hemiptera > Fulgoridae > Lycorma > Lycorma delicatula. Next base: position 49,987,008 of record NC_134456.1, on the reverse strand, counting down.
TATGACAAAAAAATGCCATAGAAGAGGATGAAGGGATCCTTACAGGAGGAAGATGTAAAAAATTCACAGTTCAAACAATTTTAGGAGGTAAAACACAGTATCTTCAGAAGATGATTTCAGAATTAGAAGATATTATGATTGAATAACAAAAATGAATGTTAAAAAAACAATACAAGAAGTTAGGGTACAATACCAATCAATGTATACAAAAAAAGAAGAAAAAATTAAACAAGTGAAACAGTTCAGATATTTAGATGCAATACTGATAAAAGGCTGCAAAGGTACAAATGGAATGAAAACTAAAATTGTGATTCCAAAAAAGTGTTCTATAAAAAGAAACAAATGAAATTAGCCTGAGGATGCATCTTGTGAAGTGTTTGGAGTAAGTGTGTTTCTGTACGGACATGAAACATGGACTCTATGAAAAACGGAAAAGGAAAGACTGGAGAAATTTAATATCTGGGCATGGAGGAGATTGGAGAAGTTTAAACAGATTGAAAATTTAAGAATTAACTAGGAGAATGTAACAGAACAGAAGCTAAATCAGAGCAACTCAGAATAAGAAAATTAATTGGCTAGGTTATACATGTGGTCAAAAGATTTTTTAGTTTATATTATCTCTTTTCATTCAGTATAATATTATTGTGTGTTTCTGAATTGTCAACCATCATATATAAAAAAACGGACCATATCTTATCATACTCAAAAATTATTCAATAGAACATTACATTAAACAAACTAAGGCAAAAATCTAAATTTTCAATCAAATTCAAATTTTTGATCCTAATCCAAGAAAATTATCAGCAGCAAGGGTGAGAAACAATAAAATCTGATGTCAAATCATGACCCATCGGCTTGGTCTAGAGGTGAACACGTCTTTCCAAATCAGCTGATCTGGAAGTCGAGAGTTCCAGCGTTCAAGTCCTAGTAAAGGCAGACTTTTATACGAATTTGAATACTAGATTGTGGATAATGGTGTTCTTTGGTGGTTGGGTTTCAATTAACCACACATCTCAGGAAGGTCGATTTGAGACTGTACAAGACTACACTTCATTTACACTCATACACATTATCCTCATTCTTCCTCTACAGTAGTACCTGAACGGTAATTCCCGGAGGCTAAACAAGAAAAAGAAAGAAGATATCAAATGGTGATGATGTCAACATCAAACAAAGCCACAAAAACGACTGAAAGTATTATAATTTAACTTATTAGGATATTAAATAAATTTTTTCCAATTAATATTTTAAAATTAATAATTTTTTATAATACTAATGATTTATAAAAAAGGGACGAAACATTATTAAAAAATTCAGCTTTGTATTTTAGCTGTTTCCGTTTTAAATAACTTTTAAAAACTTTTACATTTCCAATACTAACATCTTATAATTATTTATAATTATAGGCACAATCTAATAATTCTTCCTGGATTTGTTTACAAATATTTAATTTTGTTATTAAATATTTATTTTTGTTTACAAATATTTAATTTTTAAGAAAAAATGTAATGATCCAAACTCAGATTTATTAAAAAATAATTAAATAAACAGTTTTTTCATAATTTTGCTGTAACACACACAAACAACTTCTTTAATGCAAAATACCGGAAATGTTAGTAGTGTATTAACATATAAACATACAAGAATACTTAAATAAATATTAGAAAATATTAATCTAAGTAAATATTAATATTAATCTATTAATTTTTAATATTACAATATAAATATTTATATAATATTAATATTACTTTGATTAATATAAAAAAAAATTATCATTTATTAGCTACACACTAACTAGCTGTATGAAATGCAAATGAAATTTCAAAATTTAACTGTCTATTGACATCCATAAGACCTTATTCTGTCATTCGGAAATAATCTGTTACCTTCAATTTAAAGAAAATATACTTTATTTGTAAATATTTAATAATCATTCCCAGAATATATTCTTTAGCATTTCTCTCAGAATATTTTACATAAATTATTAACAATAAATAGAGATGGTCTTGAATAGAGAATTGTCTCTTCAGGCAAACATTATGAAAAATATTACATTATGTTCGTTACTTAGCTTTTATTAATGGAAACTGTGAAATCACAGATGTTAATAATTTATTAATACTTCTTTCAAAATTATAACATCGATCGAATAAATAGTTATATAGTACTAATGTAGATAATTTTTTGTAAATATTTCAACTGATGCAAGGTTGTGAATATATCTTGACAGACAAGAATGATATAAAATACTTTTTCATACCCTCATATAAAAGTTTATGATAGTCGTTTCTTATACCGCCAATGATTAATGTTCTTTCTTGTTAAAACTTTGTTTCGTCAACTTTTTATTTGATCTGATATTAAAGTTACAATGACAGAAACTGTTTAAATATCACCAAATTTCAATGAGAACAAAAAAAAAGGTGATAATTTGTAACCAAGAGATGGAAATTTGTCACTATTAAAAAAATATTCTACAATCATTGATACTACAAAACAAATTGATTTAAGGTTTAGTTTTACAAAACAGTTGCTTTTTTCTTTTGTTTAAATATGAATAATACTCTTTTTAAACAAAACAAAAAATTCCAAGTAAAATCTGCATATTCTAATAATCTTTACTGATATATTTATTTTTTCACAAAAATAAGAATGTTAAACTTTATTTACTGGTACACTAACTGTATTTTTCATCATTTCAAGTTAAAAAAAATGGATACTACACTAACGTAACTTCTTCTATTTAATGGGATTTGGCTAAACCTTTTACATCATATGCATATATCCACAGTTCTTGGGATAAATTAAGATTTATTTTAAGTAAGGGGAGCTTATTGTCAGTAGCTCTTTAAAAATCAGCTGATTTTGAAGTCAAACTACAGTTCAAATTCTAGTAAAGGCAGTAACTTTTATACAGATTTTAATACTAGATCATGGATACCGGTGTTCTTTGCTGGTTGGGTTTCAATTAAACACACATCTTAGGAATGGTTGACCGTTGACCGACATGAGAGGCTCTTTAAAATCTCCCAAAAAATAAATTTTTTGCAGCTGATCAATGTGAAAAACGTTGATCCTGTTAACAAATGTTAAGCTTACATCTTAAATTTTTACTCTCAATATGCCAAAGAATTGTTGGCGAGGGGGATAATCATTGCCTAGAAGATGGCCAGCGTTACACTACTTTGGTGAGATTATTTGTCCCGTAGAGTGAGCCCTCTCTAAAGAAATTAGGGTAGGAATGAACATTCTTATCTCAATATCCATCCTTTTTTGATATTATTTTCTCCATAAATTTAACTACTGTGACTCATTATGAGCCTGAAAATACAATATAATCTGGAGAAAAGTTTAAAACTTATCTTTAGATATTTTCTTTGCATATATGTGTGTGTGTGTGTGTGTGTGTGTGTGTGTGTGTGTGTGTGTGTGTGTGTGTGTGTGTGTGTGTGTGTATGTGTGTGTGTATGTGTGTGTGTGTGTGTGTGTGTGTGTGTGTGTGTGTGTGTGTGTGTGTGTGTGTGTGTGTGAGTATTTGTGTTTTAATATAAACTAATTAAAGAAAACTAATAAAATAAATTTTTGTTCTAATAACTTTTTGGACATTGAGAGTTGCTTTTTTTTAATCCTGTTTAGTTTTTGAAATTATAATCCATGAAATACTTCTTTTAAAAATAAATAATTATTGTTAATTAAAAGAAAACTCATCTAATCAGCAGATTCCACAAAACAAGGGGGATTTAAAAATCCCACCAACATTTTCTAAGATGACGAAGAAAACCGCCGAAATGAATTTTGTTTTCCTAATTGCATCCATAACTAGGTAAGGGGGGTAGACTTAAAAAAGAGGAATGATTTTCTGTTACTTTTATCGTTCCAATATAGATTAACATTTAAATTGAGCTAATGACGTCACATCTTTAATCCTAATGAGAAAAAGGAGAAGAGTGAGAGAGAGTATGTATGAGAAAGAGCTCCGGACAACAAGTGAGATTGAAAAAGATGGAAAGATGTTGTTGTACCTTTGTCCCTACCAGATGCTCTCACTCTCTTGAACTTAACCACTGCCCGTTTTCCCCCTTCTATTGTGACCTGCAATTTTTTCTAAAGAAAAACCACTAACACAAGCAGAACGGGAAGCCAACTACGCCAACATGTTTTCAATTAATGGATTAAATTTATTTGGGAAAAATATAATCCTTTAAGAATAACCATAAGCCTGTTTCATTTAACCTTGACATTTAATAATTTCCTTTCCATCATAACTATAATAATTAATCCACTAAAATAAATCTATAGCATTTTAATTATAATACTGTTTAAGAAAACATATATAAAAAACTATGCATATCTATAGACTTCTACAAACATTAAATCTGTCAAATATTTATTCTAATGGCATTTAAGGTAACATTTATAAAAGACTATATAGATTTATAGACTTCTACAAACATTAGATCTGTCAAATATTTATTCTAGTGGCTAAATAGTAAACAGATGGTTTCAACCCCACTAAATTTTATATTTGCATTCAAAATCATAACAAATTTAAAAAAAAATATGCTTGTAAATAAAACTTTTTTGTTTTTTCTTTTAACTAAAGCAAGAATGTATATAACAAAACACAAAATCTCTGTAGCAGTATTATTGTGTTACAGTGTTTAGTGTTTAGTGTTACAGTGTTTAGTGGTCATAAACACTAATAGTTATATTCATAATCTACCCAGATTATCTGACAGTTTACGGATGCTAGAAAACTATTGCTGTTGAGTAAAAAGATTTAAATCTTATTCACAATTATATTAGATTTGTTGCCTGACTTTCAAAATTAAAGGTCTTTTTTAAAAAATAAGTTCAGATATTGTGATATATTAATTTTTATTTATTGAAGAGTGGGTAGTATTTTTGGGATAAGAATGTTCAATTATACCAAAATCACCAAGATTTTAACTACAGCATGAAAGGAGAACTGTAAAATTAAAAAAAAAATGATTTAAATATACCTTAATATTTTTTTTAATCAAAGAAAGGGTGGGTGGGTGGTAGGGAAGGGCTTTCGAATTTCTTTGTATCAATGGACTTTTTACTATTGTAAAGGTAAATATGAGTTTTGAAAAATAACAGTTCAAACAAATTAATTTCTTCAATCTCTGCTAATTAATGTGAACCAGATGATGATTGATTAGAAAATTCCAAATATATTTTTCAGCACTGAGATTTTATCCTCCCTCAAGAAATCAATAATAATTCCTAAAGAATGTTCAAAATATCTCAATAATTAATTGAAGGCCTTCATACCTGATGAGTGTGAGAAGCGGAAATCTATGATACTAGGGAGTTAATTTACTTGCCATATAAGGTAGAATACGTTCTGAAAAATTTAATTTAATATTACTTGTGTTTGAACATAAACATAATTTGAAAATAATGGTTCGATAAATACCATAATATTAACATTTTTATTAACTAAGGAGTCTAGAAGTCACTAAATCTTTGTGAAGAGCTGCAAACTACAAAAAAGTTGATCAGATGCTTCAACAGTCAAGAGTAATTATGGAACTCACATAGACATTCAACTTTATGTATGAGAGAAATATGTAACTCAAATGGAAATGTATAAAACTCTCCTATTTAAGATGGTCCCTTAAAATATTGCTTCGTTACATCAATTATAGTGCTTTTATTGAAGTTTATCAACAGACTGTACTCATTGTTTAGATACATGATATCTATATTAACAATAGTACTTCCTTTGATTATACTGCTTTAAATTTGGCGCAGATTACAAGAAAATTTTTCTCTTTAAATTCTGCTGTCCTGGAATTCATATGTGTCAGCAATGACAACATTTTCTACCATAAAATGTTTTTGCAATTATGATCAAACACCATGAAACATGAAATGAAGTCAATCGACAAAAGAAGTAATAATCATTGCACATGTTCAAGAGGAAAAGACGATAAGTAGAAAGATTTGTTCAAAGAGATAAATTCAGTATATTTAAATAAACAAAAATATTCACAGTTTAATAATCACATTAAAATGGCTAGTACAGATTACTAAGAATATCCAATGAAATTAAAAAAATTAGTGAAAGCGGAAATTATTCTGCGGATTCATTGATAATATTGTTAAATTCAGTGTTTTTGTTTGAAGTTGTCATTATAAAGTTCATTTCTGTAAAGAAAAGCACTCATGGGTTCAAAACAAGAAAAGGACTGTTTATCATTATTACTTGGTGGCAATCTAAAAGGAAAATTGAGCTGAAACTAATGCTTGTGTAATCTCACAAGAATAAACACACTAAAGAGCATTTTTAAACCTAGTTTGCCTATTATTTGGGAATCGAGTACAAGCACAAAAAATTTTTTTTTTAAAACTAGTTTGTTGCACATTATTGACTGTGTGAACCAAATTATCAATCAGTTAGAAGATAACATTAGTAAACAAAGTTACAAATTGTTACAGACAAAATTCATCAACAGACCTTTACTTTGAGATATTCTATTGAAGGGTACTAGAAATAATTTTTTTCACATATTGTGTTTACCTCTACTGATTTTTCTGATACTTTTTAATTTAATAAGATTCCTGACTTGTTATCCTCTTTCGTATCCTTAGGAATTTCACGGCTACATACAGAAGTGGATAAAGATAACGATTCAACATTTGATCATTCAGCTGTTCTGCTCACTGTCAGTTAGTAATTAAGAAGGTGAAGTCACCAGTGCTCCAAGTAACTGAAATAAGTATTGTAATGGATTATGGATGAAATGGTAGTGCCTGTTTGATTAGGATGCTCTGAAGACATTGATAACGCGATGCAGTGCACCTCAGTCCAAAAGGAGGCTGTTTGGCGTAGGTTAAACGTGAGAATCGAATGAATATACAGGCTACCCGAGGAAGGTGAAAGACCTTATTGCTGAGAAAATGAGGCTTAGGAGAAGGTGTCAACTTACAGGACAGCCAAGGATAGGTTATCTCTAAACAGAAACGTCCTCATAGCTTTTGGTTGATATTAAAGGTTGATATTTTGGTCAGATATGGTTTAGATATTAAAGTGTTAACTTGGAAACCTATCGCCTTTACATAGAGACAACTACTCTGTTTATGGAAGGCCTTGAGCAGCTTCTAACAACTTCCATCCTCATATCCTCCATTCAAAGCATCTGATGAGTCTTAGCTAAGAGTGAAAAGGAAAAGCTGAAATATTTGCCATCTACCTACCGGTTGATGTCTTTCAATTGCTTGAAATACAAAGTCCTTGTGAGGAAGAAATCTTTGATTTCTTATACAGCCCAATCCCCATGGGGTTTCCTATTAAGACTTTCTCTTTTGCTGAAGTTATTCAAGAGATAAGAAGGGAAAAGCTTTTTGGAGAAACCTGAGTTCAATTTAATCTCAAACAAAACTCACCTTCCAAGGCCATCGTGTGAATAACACACCTATTTAATGCCATTCTCCACACAAGATACTTCTCAATGAAGTAGAAAGTACAGATAGGCATGGTCTCGAAACCAGGAAAACGATACACAATGTGACCTCATACAGACCAATAAACCATACTTTTCATACATACTTTTCTATCAAAGGTATTCGAAAGGGTATTCCTTCCGAAGATGTGACCTGTTTTGGAGCAATTCCCATGTAATTTGTGACTATCAGTTCCATTTCTGTTCTGGGTATACACTTTTGAGCAAACACAACATCTTGTAAACATAATCAGCAGAAGCCATGAAGAGAAAAAATACTGTTTGGCAGTCTTCATAGCAATTTAATTTCACAAACTGAGAATCCTAGGTCTACACCTCAATGGACTGATGTGGAAGGGTCTTATAAGAGAAAAGCGAAGACAAACTGAGATAAAGTTTAAGGAAATTTTCTGGTAATTGGGCAGAAAATTTCATTTGTTTTTGTCTAATAAGCTGCTGGTCTACTCAGCAATTCTAAAACCTATCTGAACCTATGAGCTCGAACTATGGGGTATCACGAGCAGAAGTAATGTAGACATCTTACAGCGGTTTCACAATAAGCTGGACAGGTATATAACAGAGGTTCCTTGGTTTGCAAGAATCAATAAGATACAAGATTATTTAGGATTTGGTATGTGCAGAAGGAGATGCAACGTTTCAGTTAAAAGTACAAACTTCGACTTAACTATTACACAAATCACCTGGCAGTAAACCTACTAGACAATGGGGATGACGTAAGGAGGTTGAATCGACTGCACGTTCCAGACATAAATGTCCTCATAGTGTCTTAATATGTCTATAGTAATTTCGGCTGTGAATAGTGAGCATTATCTGCTCAACTCTTAATTTTAAATTTGTTTCACATATTTTTCTTTATATTGTTTCAATATTGTTTTTTTTTTTCTACTAATATCTTATTTTGCTTTCTAGTCTCCTAGTAGTGTTGAGTGAAATCCTTAACTGCTAACTGCTTGCCGTAAAAGTTTTTATAATAGTAGTTTATCATTTTTGAGGAGTTTTGCTGAGGACTCCTTACGTGATTAGGAATGTGTTCCGATTTACTAAAGATTTATGTAAATGATCATAAAAAAATTGTAAATAAGCTTTGAAACAATTTAAAAAGTTAATTTATGTTATTAATTTTTTTTTTGTAGTTTTTGTAGATCGAAATGTTAGAATTTTTTTATTTATTATAATGTTCTGAAATTACGATTAAATAAACAACTAATGAAAAGCTCAAATTCTAATTAAACCACTTAAACAATGAAAAGAATTTATATTAAATAATAACAACTGAAAAACCAACAATGTCAAAGAGTAAATGTAAAATTAAACATTTTGTGCTAATTTAAAAGGGAATTAATTATTAATTTTGAACGAATTAATTCATTGTAACAACGATTTTAAATGTAAACATATGAAATCCTCATAAAATATAGAATAGAGCAGTAAAACCTGACATTAATGTTTGCAATTTTTACCCTACCACTCGAAGAGAGTTAAAGTTTGGGTGGTATATTCGTTTTCCTCTGCAACACATTAAAATGAGATGAAATAATTTGTCTCAATCTGAAAAATGTCATTGACCGTGTAACAAATTGATGAAAATCATATGAGAAACGAAGACGTAGACTTTCTCCTCCTTGAGCAAACTAAGTTATTCATGCCGTCAAGAGAATAAGATAATAAAATTAGTCAAAATATGAATATACATACTAAACGTTTTGTCCTTTAATCTAAAAAAAAAAAAGGGGAAAGTTTTATATTTTGAGTAGTATCCGAAAACGCACAAAAATTATTTTATTTTGATGTCATTCTTTTCTGTTAATACGTGATTTAAAATATTATTTTTATACTAATTATATCAACTGATTACGGTTGTTTGATAAAATAAAACTAAAATAAAATAATTTAATAGCTCTATAAACATGAAATTAATATGAGTTGTTGATTATAAGAAACTTATTTGATTCACTGAAAATGCATTAAAGAAACAATTTTGAATATATCTGTTACGCAAAAAACTGTGATAAAAAAATAAACGAAGTGTTTTAAGTTTATTTAAAATAAACTTCAAATACGTTTTTAATATTGATTTTATAAACATCGTTAAAAATGTAATTTTTCATCAATAAGATGTTAAACTCTTCCTTAAACTCTTCTGGCCTTGGGTAACTCTAAGCAAAAGAATCCTGTCAACAGATGTATGTGTTACTTCTTCCTCTTTATTTATCGTAAATACAGTTTTTATATTTTTGATAAAATAGATATTTGATATAACTAAGTAAAAATCGATCGTAATAAAGATGCTTTTCAAGTCTGACTATTTATTGATTCTACTGTTTTATGATAGAATGATTATTTATTTGAGATATATATATATACTAAAGTAATAGATGTGAGAAATAGAACAGTCTGTGAGCTTTGTAAACAATTTTCGATAATGGACTTTCTTAAATGGTGGCTGGGTGCGAGACTAAACTTCGATACCAAATCTATCAACTAAATGAAACTTTTAATACCACATCACACATGAGACATTTTTACTATATGTATAATTTTCTATGACACTTGTATTATGTAATGTATTATCTGATAATTTATGTCATTTTATATTATGTATCACCTAAGACAAAATAGTTTAAGCAAAAAAAAACCCTTTAAATGGAACATATAATATTAAATGAAATATTGATTAACAGAATATTTTTAATACCTTATGCTGACAGTTTTATGATGATGTAATACCAATTTACACATAAAAAATGTGAAATGAATTGTTAGTTATTTAAGATGATTCAGTGGTCTTTTAAAACATAATACATTTTTGCTATAGACTACTGCAACAAGCCGCTTACAACGAATTACATGTCTGTATAATGAATATATTTAAAAGTATCAATAATAAAATAAATGAAAATATTATGGTATAAATTTCTACACGTTATCATTGAAAAACAACAATTCTCACGTAGTAATACTTCTAATAAAGGAACGTCTTGTGTATATAGCTTAAGGTAAATTAAACAATATAGCTTATTGCGGTCTCATTCTACCTAGGTAATAAGTTAGAGAATCGTTTGTTTTATGATACTGCCTGATGACAGTAAAGCTGGAGAAACAACATACCATCTGCGGGTGTGAGGTTGCTCAGTTTCACGAATGTGCAGTGTCCTTGGAGATTACCGATGCTGAAGTGGGTCAAGTTATGTGCAGTTTAGGTAGGGGAAAGTACCCTATCCCAGGCTACGATGGAATAACGGCAGAGCCCTTGTTCGCTCGGTTGGGGTTAGTGTGAAAACAATCACACTTGTTTAACAAATTACTGTTTGGAGGATGCTTCCCGGTAAGTTGGAACAAGTTAACAGAACCCAAATTAAATTGTTGTTTAAAGGATACGATTAGGATCCCGTTGTTACTTGTCTCGTATAGTCCCTTGATGTTGCTGCCTGATATTGGTAAGGTCTTCAAAAAGGTTTTGTACCTGTGTATAAATGAGAGGATGATTTCACAAAACTTATTGATGGAAAATGAGTACGGGTTTCATCCCAAAGGGGTACCGATGACGCCATACTGCGCGTGATAGGAGTGATAAGAGCTAGCGAGTAGGAATATGTCCTGGGAATTTTCCTGGACATCTCCGAAGCGTTTGATAACCTGTGGTGGCCTTCTGTCGTTTATCAATTACAAAAGAGACAATGAACTGATAGTAAACTGCGAGTAATGCAAAGTTACTTCAGGCATCGGGATGTGCTGCTCCGCGAGGGCAGGCATGAGTTAGCCAAGACGCTGTCCAAGGTTTGTCCTCAGGGCAGCGTGTTGGTCCATTGTTGTGCGTGGTGGAATTTGATTCCCTTCTGCAGCTGAGATTGCCCAGCGGGTTTCTTATCGTGGCTTATGTCGACGATGGGCTCCTGCTGGTCGAAGGAAGCTCGCGGAGGGAGTATGAGTTTCGAGCCACCCAGGCATGCAGGCAGAATACTTGAGTTTTGTGGTCATCAACATAAGATGACGTTCAGCCCGGAGAAGACCGCGATAATGCTTCATAAAGGCCGTTTTGCAGTGAGGCGTCAAGTTCGTGTTTCGATGTCAGGCCTTTGTATTAAAGATGTTACAAAAGTACCTCGAGATGTTTCTTGACGAGAAATTTCAGTTCAAGAAGCATCTTAATTACGTCACGGAGAAGGCCTGTCGTGCCTTCTTTGGTATTCGACGAGTGGTCTATTCTGATTTAGGTCTTAATTTCAAGACTATGAATATCCTTATAAGGGCGCGTGCGAAGCAATTATTCTATATGCGGCGCCTGTTTGAGCGGATAGGCTAAAACTTAAAAGCTTTCGGGATACATTATTAAGAGCTCAATGCCTTATACTGTTAATAGTAACGGGAGGTTACCATATTATTTCACGGGAAGGAATCTTGGTGATTGCAGGCGTGAAACCGATAGATTTAATTGCTTCAGAAAAACAGCAGCATTATGTTACTAAAAAGTCAGCTGAATTGACTTCAGAAAAAATTAGAACGGCATGGCAATGCTTTGAAAGGCCAGATGGGATGAGACAGAGAATGGGCGTTGTATGCATGATCTCTTTCCAGACTTTGTTGGTTTGCGGGGTGCCTCTTGAGTTTAACCTAACAAGTATGTGACACAAATTCTTTCTAGTCATGGCGACTTCCAAGACAGACTCCAGTGATTTAACCTGGTGGATTCAGGTGTGAGTCCCGATTGTGGACAACTAGATGACGCATACCATGTAATTTACGAATGCTCAAAATACGAATTTATGCGCACGGAGACTATTTCGACATTAGATCTCCGTGAAAATTGGAAAAAACGGTCCGAATGAGAAATAATTGATAATTTCATCGGGTACCTGGCGAGAGAACGGATTGCTGATGGAATTTAGGGTTCCATCTGGTCTTTCCAGTGTTTTGGTTTTGTAGTACTTGTTTTATAAGGTTTTTTTTTGTAGTATTTTGTTTATTTAGTTTTATTTTTATTTTTTTTTGTGTTGTGTTACGGTTGCTTGTTGAACTCAACTTCTAACCTATCGGGTAGGTAGTTGCGTTTTTAATTTCAGTTCCTTCATGCCACTCATTCTTGTTAAAGACTCGATATAGATGTGTTTTAAAGAGTTCATTTCCTAGTAGTACACCGATGGGAATATCACTTATGGTAATCGCATTAGTGGTATCCGGACTGAGGCAAGAATCAGGCTGAGATGCCTTTTCCTGAGATTGTGAAGATGATCTCCGGTAAAGCCTGTTGGGCGAGATACGGAGGGGGTGGCATGGCAACGGAAACTGCCTCATGGAGGGTGTCTTCCCCTACGGGGTCAAAATGTTCAAAATCATTTTATAATTACGGAGTTTGAAAAATTCATTTAAGTATCGTTAAATCTCAATGTCAAATTAAATTTATGCAATTTTTTTCTAGGCTGAATTAAACCATAAAGAAGGTTATCGAAATTAGTCTGGATTCGACTGAATTTAGAGTTGTATTTAGAGAACCGTAAAAGAATTTCTATTTAACTGGAATTACTAACTCACTGCTCTCAGATGTTAAGTACATAGGTTTCAAATTATTCAAAACAAATTTCTATTGAAACGGAAATCTACGTAAATTTTAAAAATTCAATAAAAATGTATTTTTTTAGAAGATTATATGAAAATCTCATGATCATACCAAAAATCCGAAAAGTGATTAAATTTTTCAACTTACCGGGAAAGGAAGCATTTAATTTAAATGGTTAAAAATAAAATGTGTTATTACGGTCAAAGGATCACAAGACCGTCATTGTTATCGATAAAAAATAATAATAATAATGTTACCTAATTTTATGATAAACACAAATTTGAAGGAAATTAATCGGGCTACCTATATTTGAATTTACTTTTTGGAACATCATACAATCAACCGAACCGACCTATTTTTACTTTGATTTTATCTTAATTATCATTCCAACTTAAAAAGTATAGCAGGCTTCCCCTACGAAGAAGTGTACAAAGAATTTTTTTTGGCATTCATCTACTCACTTCTCAATATATATATTTTGCAAAAAGATATATATATTACCTATAATAAAAAGATAACGTTACAATTATCTGCATATTCTTACTAATAACTAATTGTAAGAGTAAAAAACATCAAGGTAAAATTAAACGGAAATTTACGTAATTTTAAAATCTTTTTGACCCCAGAATTTTGAAGACTTCAAAGATAATTTCGTTTGTTTATTTGAGTTTTTTTACTCTTATGGTTTTAACCATTCTTAAGTAAACCCCCTTTTTTTTAGTCGAAATAAATGTAGAATATTCACAAATCTTCCTTTCCAGATGCATTTATTTTTTAATAATCTAACAGAATCAATTTTCCTATTAATATGACCACGATACATCAAACGCCACAACTATCGATTGAATCGCTTCTGTAGTATAAATGAAAGTGTATACAAGTACAAAACACGAAAACAACAGGTAACTATGAGATAAATTGCTGAAAGGATCAATAGGTTTCGTGTATCCATCTATAGAATTCTAGCGTCTGCCTGAAGATACAAAAAAAAATAATATAGTGTTACAATATGAGCAAGAACGAGAATAAAATTAATAATAATTGAATGTGGTTAAGAAAATACATAACAGTGTGCACTTTTACATGCATAAAAAATTATTTTTATGTAATAATTCTATAAAACTCATTAATTGTATGTAAAGACTTATTTGAGAAAAGAGTTGACATATATTCACGTGCACATATCCTAAACTGGGGCATAGGTATATGTTAGGTGAAATGTAACGGAATGGAATCAATGGCTCCTTATAATCGGCAACAGAGCAATAATTAACCCCTAACTGCGCTACATTAACAACTAACACACTACTAGTAAATCAATCACGTCGCATAATACATGTAATGAATATATAGCAAATTTATCGAATAATACAAACCGAGTTTAGCTAATAATTTACACCATACTCACTATCTACACACTTCACTGATGAAGATTAATCAAATATACAAAAGTTATATTGTCTGTTCGTCTGTCCAGTTTCCCAGCTAGAAAGGACTCTTTCTTGTTCCCCAGAAACTTACTTCTGCATATGTAGCCGATAGACCTGTATCGTTTTGTTTATTAGAATCAAAGAAAAAGTTATCGATCGAATAATTCAACTGACAAAAAAAAAATACTGACACTAAACTGCAGAACTTTATAACTCTTGATAATATATTTAAGCATTGCCTCATACTGACCATTTTACAGATATTACCAAAAAGGCGGGTGGCCATATAGTATTCGTTAACAACACAAAGAAATTCATTGTTAGTTAGAGAAGATGAGAATTGTTGAGGATACTTCATATGCCTTACTTGGGTTGATAAGAATGATGTTACCCATGTTAATTTGGTTTGTACTAGGTGGACTATTTGTGGAAAGATTGCGTCTGAATACATCTAAGAAAGAATATTTAAGGCTGAAGATAATGCTGTATTGTAGGAAACATTCAAAATTTGGTGTGATTTCACATGTCAAATTCTGATATAGCGAGAATTATCTACAGGAACATTTAATTAATTTAACTAAATTAAATTTATTTAAATTTAACCGATTTAAATAACGATTATTAGTTAGTAGAAAACTTTTTCAGATAAAATGGAATTCCTAATCAGAAAGCAGCGAAAAACGTAATATACTTGTCAGAAAATAATGGATTTGCTGTTTTGTTTGTACTGTTGAAGGTTCTAATCAAAAATCCTGTTAAAGCCAATACTGGATCCATTCCTGTTTCTCCAGCCTTGTGTTATTCCTAAGATACATCTAGTCAGTATGCTAGAATATGGTAATATAGCTGAGTACATTAACATGTCAATTCGCCGAAATTCAGCTATTCAGATCTACAAGTGATGTAAGGTTTATTACCTCCACTATACAGTCTGGCTGTATTGTTTACATCATTCAGAGAAAAGTTTCAACTGATGCCTTTAGTATTATATGCGTTTTACAAGCATCAAAGCCATAAGAAAGACAGGATAGATAATGTAAACAAACTAATTATTGTACTCATGTTGTGAAACAATGCCTCATCTCAATAGGTAAAGGAAAATATTTATGTAATCCTATTTTTAGTGTAAAAATGTTTAAAACTTTGGGGATGATTTGATATTTTAACGAATTTTCAATGTGACTATTTCAATTGGTATATGAAACGAAAGCCTTTTGATTAGCCAACAAAAAAAACATTTACACATCTGCGTTTAATACTGTATATAGAATCGTATCATTTCTTTTTTTTATCTTTTTATCAGAAAATTTCATACCTTTTACAGAATCACTTCTATTAAAGAATTACTTACCTAAAAGATTAAATATCTATTTTTGGTATATAAATCAATTTATTTATTATTTTATTATTATTTATTTGTTATCAATATCATAATTCATATCTTATAATTTTAAAAACTGAACATGTATTTACGTCAATCTGACCTTCAAATATACGTCAAACAAATACCAATAACAACACATTTGTATACCCAAAGATTTTTAAACGACTGTAGATAATATTTTTGATTGAAAAATCGAGATATTCTTTTGATCGAGAGTAGTATTTATCTACTATTTTACACTTGAATATCTTATTTTTGTTAGCCTGAAACCACAGTTAGATATTGCTTCAGAAGATGAGAAGAAATGGCACGTAGGCCGGTACACACTAGAATATCTAAGAAATTAATAAATACCAGACCAAATGTATACAGGTTATCCCAACACTAGCTACAAAATTATCAGTTATTTCAATTATTAAAGTTTAAGTAAACTACATGATAAGCCCTTTTTTTCAAAAAGATAACATTTTCCACTTTACAGAATATTAAAGAATTAGTAATCTTCTGCGATGACTGCTTCTTCGCTGAAACAGGTACTGCATGATGCTTACATTAGTCAGTAATCATTTTCAAATATTTCAAATTGTCATTAATAATTTCTGTCATCACTTTTCGTCATGCTGTAAATAGAGCATCTTTACAGTTATTCAGGAAAATAAAAAATAAATGTAATAATAAGTAAATTTAATTAGTTTAAAGTTTTATAAAAAGTAAAATTTAGGTTATTTGACATTTTCTACTAAAGTACATAGCAGGTTCAAACGTAATTGAGGGTTGTTCAGCTATTTTAAGAATTAATTCATTAATTATTCATAACACTATAAAGACCGAACATTTTTACTGCTAATCTTGCGACAGGCAGCCATTTTGGCGTGTTGTGTGCTTATCTATCCTCTGTCACTTAACGTAATGTACACGAAGCATAATATTATCTTTCATTTATTCCTATTCTGAAGCAAACTGAAGTAATTAAAATTAATAACAGAAAAATAGAAATATTAAAACATGAGATTCCTTTATTAAATTTGCATAATTTCAACGTTAAATTTCTCAAAATGGGTTTCAATATTTTTATAAATAGTGCCAGGCCTATGTTTATTTATTACAGGCCTAGTATACGTTCACTGATATTTTTTATCACAAACAAATGTATTTCACAAAAATATTAAAAAATAATTATTTATTTAAGTTCATTTAAAAATTTTTTTTATCAAAATATAGATTTAAAAATTATTCAAACAATTTTTCATAAAACATTAAACTATTCTTACGCGGAATATTTAAAATTAGCTTTACAAGCACCAGTAGCCTATTTTTTTAAAACTATTAAAAAAATGATTTTATACTTAAACCGCTTTTAATCCTCGAATGCCATTTTAGAGATATTATTTAGAGAGTACTTTTTATTGACAGAATATCGAGTTCTGATTAAAACAATTCAATAAAAAATATTTTTGTAAAGTACTGGCTAATATGTTGTTAAATTTATAATTAGTATATTCCAATAAACAAATCGTTAAGCAACTGATAATCGCAGATCGCAGTAAGTATTTAAAAATTATGAGAAAGGAAATGTAACCGACATATATATATATATATATATATATATATATATATATAAAGTTTCTTTAATAATTTTTTTTTTCTTTCAAAGTATGTGGTTAAAAATATTTAAACAAAATAATTTTTTTCAAATAAAATAATCTGTATTCCAAGTAAAACTCGTATATTCGAGGAAATCTGTTGAGATTATTGTAGAATTGTTTAATTAATAATATAAAACATCGTTAAAGTAAATTATTTAAATTAATAAAGCTGGTATACAATAAAGCGACTTTAAAAAAAAACTTCAGTGAAAATAAAAATAAACATTTTTATATTTAAGATCCATTTGAATTTCGACATTCAGAATTCTGTGAAAAAATAAACAATTAACTAATCCCTTATTTGGCATCGAATTCAAAAAATCTAAATATAAACACTGAAAAAGTATTCCTCATCAACTTTAAAGCATATTTTAGCCAGTTTTTAAGGTTAACTTTATGTATATTAGTTCTATTTATTTATTTAAAATGTAGGTAATCCAATTGAAATCATTTTGCGTATAAAAAAGCCTTTCAAAAGAACCGTGAAGTCGAGCAACCAGCGTCTTCATAAAAGTGCGAGTAATATAGAGAAATGTCGTGAAGCGATCGCTACGAATGATAAGCTAAAGCTGTTTGGTATGGGGAATATATAAAAATCTTATCTTTAACTTAAGTTATAAAAATTCAAGTTTTTCTTGTCTTTTTGTCATTGATATGTTGTGGTGTGTACAATGATATGTTTATTATTACATAATAAAACTCCTCTATGTACAGAAAATAATAATAGCACAAAAGGAGAAAAATAGCATCACATTTCCTATGTAGACAACAAAATATTTCGTTTTAAAATTTTCCACTTAATTTAACGGGAAAACTTACAACACAATCAGCAAGTAGTAGAATTCCTCAATAATATGAAAAAGTCATTGAAATCAGTACAGTTAGTGAAAAGTAAGGGTTGAACGTACCGGGCTCCGTGGCGCGAGTGGTAGCATCTCGGCTTTCATATCTGGAGGTCTGAAGCAATATCTAACAGTGGTCCCGGAGGTTAAAAGAAAGGGTTGAACGTAAACCAAAAATTAATACGGATCGAATTTAGAAAATGCTCCTTTTTTTGAAGTCGGTTAAAAAACCATAATCTTTCTTTCAGCATCATGAAATTTGACAATTCAAACAATATCGAATTGTGATGGAAAAATAACATAAAGAAAAACATTTATCGTTTTTAAAAGTTATGAGTTTTTAAAAGTTTTTAAATGAGTTTTTAATGAGTTTTTATTAAGTTTTTAAAAGTTTATTTGTTTGTTATATCCTCTCTTTTTCTTGGAAAATATTTTAGCTACTGGTTATTGAAGGTCCATACACCATCTTGTAACTCACCGATTATAATTAACTAAATAAACTTATAAGGAGTAAAATACGTAGATCTATGTGCACTCTTATTTTATCTATTTATCTATTTTATTTTTATTCCGTTTTATTTTAATTTATTTATCAATTTCATTTATTGAAACCCAACCACCAAAGAATACCGGTATCCGCGATCTAGTATTCGAATCCGTAAAAAGTAACTGCCTTGACTAGGTCTATGTGCACCACGTAGAGCTAAATCTACAATATTACGAGCAAATTTATTATTTTAATTCTAAAATTTACACTCAAAACTAGTCGAAAGAATAAAACATGATTAGTTTAGGACGGGAAGAAGTAGAAAGGTATAAACTCTAAGATGATTTTACGGGATGCGGCATACGAAGTAGCTTTATTACATGCTCTTTTCATCATAACCGTACGTCTATTCAAATATATGAGAAACGTGTATTATACCGACCGAGTATTATACTATAAATATAAGGGACGGATACTTTAAATATGTTCATTCTGACACGGTATATTTTGGATAAACAATTAATCATGACACTTTTCGACTAGAAAATTGATTGATAGAGGCAAGATAAATTTTATCTTTACATTTTTATCGTTGGAACAATTTATAAAAATTTATCAAACTTGTAAAAGGCTGTGCAACCCCTGCTTTATAGGCATTCTTTAGACAAATGCTACATATTTATATGCTTATCTAAAAAAAAAGAGAAAAAATATACATATACACAAAATAAATAAAAATATATACTCGATCAGATCTGTCATAAAACTAACTCATTACCTTACGTAAAATAAACATTCATGTTAACTTTAAAAAACGACAAATGATTAAGGCTTGCTGAAATAAACTTTAATCTTATAAATGATCTTCACGAAGATTACATTTTTTAAATTTTTTATACATTGTTCTAAGTTCTGTATCATTTCATTTTATACCTTACTGAATCGATTTATTCAATTATACCAATTTCTATTGGGCACTCTCATGTTATCACACGCTTATCTAGGAAGTGAAGAGATTTAAAATTTACAGATTCTGAAAATTTTCAGACTGACCATTACTTAACATTTTTTTTCCAACTAAACTGTTTTGCGCCAACAAAAAAAAAAAAACAACTAAATCAAAGGATTTGAGGTTAGTGGAAGCGTACATGATTTACCAGGGAGTTGGAGAGTTTGAACTCTTTAACAGTTTAAAATATAGTAAAGCTTTGAAATTTTCGTCAAAAATGTTTTTGGAAGATATGTGCTGAGTTTGAACAATATGCGTCCCGAAATTATTTAAATTGAAATCTTGTGTATATATATATATATATATATATATATATAGACACACGAGTAATTATAAAATATTTTCCCTGATTTCTGCCCTTCTGTAAAATTTAAAATTAAGCCAGACTGTAATTCTTGGAACCAAAGTTATCAGATATATGAAGTATAAAGTGGTTTTATATGAAATATTGGTTTTTATTTTAATATCGAAATTCCTACATCTGTATTTAGTTTCTCCTGACTTTATTTATACTAGTTTACTCGGAATCAAATTCTTTACAAGTTTTAATAAAAGTTTTATGTGTTTGTTACCTGTTTAACAAAATTATTCGCCATTCATAAAATAATGTTTTTTGATCCCAATATTTTGTCTTTTATCCCAGATCTTTCAAAAGCTACGAAAAATAAAGATCTGGGACCTATTTTTTTCAAGTTAGATTTCACATAAAACCACTAAATGCTTTGTTAGCGACAGTCGGCTGGCGAAATATTAGGGCATGTCGTTTGTGGAACCCAAATTAAGGCGTAAATTTAGTGGTACATCTCACCAGCCGACACGCCCTAACAAAGCGTTTCCGAACCTTACTTACTATGTTTCCATGAACTTTCTTTACTATCTTCACTAGAAGAACATGTCCTGAATTCTGTCAATTTTTTCGTGGATCACTCTGTGTGTATATATATGAGTGTGTGTGCGTGTACACAAAAATCGTAGTGAAGATAACAATAACTGACATTTAAAAGATTTAAAATTATTTTATTCGCTATAATCAGACAAATTTTATCCAAAATTTACTAAATAGACAAATGAAGCTACACTCAAACTGATCGGTAGTATTAATCATCATAAACTGTGTTCACTGGAGTGACTTAGATCGTCATGGAATAATACAACAAAAATAAAACGTTCTTATATTAAAAAAGCGGGGAGGTACTTTAGTGATGGAATCACATGTCCATAATTTTTCAATTGCACTATAACTAAAGAATCATGTTACGTTTCATTTGGGTTAAATTAAACAACCCGTTATCTGAGAACACTCATGAATTTGGCTAAAAATTGATTCTTCTACTCATCAAAAGACTTAGTATGCAGGTATTTCCTAAAAAAATAATGTTTAAGACTAATCAGACGGTGGTAGCATTAATAAGTTGTTTTTTTAAAAATAATTTCATAAATTTGACAATTAAGTAATAAATTAATAAACAAACAGCGAAGTAAAATTTGAAACTTTTAACAAAGATAAAGAATACAATATTAACGATTATTATTTTTTCGTAATTGACAATATAGCGAAAAAAAATGATGTGACACTACATGACTTCCTTGAACGCCTATTAAATTACATGTACACTTTTTTTTTATGAAAAGAATATCAAATTTTATTTCATTAATACCTTCTGATATTTTTTTTATTGTTATTGAATTATTATTTATTATAAACATTTTTTTACAATCAGAGGTTATTAATTATTAATAAATCAATATATTTAAATTTAAAAAAAGGAGATGAAGTCAAATTTAAAATATTTCATTAATTACAATTTTGTTTGGCTATATCTCTGGAACCAATGAAAATATCGCTTATGATATATAGTTGAAAAGCTCTCAATAAGGGCTTATTACTGCAGTTAAGAAAAAGTCCAAAATCGAAATTTTTTGGATTTTGGGCTTTTTTGGGCACTTTTGGTACAGTCGATTGCAATCATAAGGGAAGGTGCACAACCAGATGTTACAACAGTCCTAAATCCAAAATTTCTATATCCTGCGGCTAATCGTTTTTGAGTTTTGCGAGATAGATACATACATACACGTACGTACGTACAAACGTCACACCAAAACTAGACAAAATGGATTCAGGGATAGTCAAAATGGATATTTCAGATGAAATCTGAAATCTACACTTTTTGCGATCACAATACTTCCTTTACTTCGTACAAGGTAACAAGGTAATAAAAAAAGATGAAAAATATTTCTTATCCGCCATTGCTTAAAAGCCAAAGCCAGTATTTAAATTATGTTTAAAGGAAAAGGATTTTTTTTATCAAACAAATACAGGCTGATGAATTATAGCGAAAATTCTAAGGTATAAAGCATAAAACAAATAATTTTTTTAAACTCAAATGAGGAATTCGTCCTTCTATGGCAGAGACAGATTTTGTTTAGATACTCATTGCAATCACAGTTTTACAAAATTCATTAGAAGCAGAAAAAATAGAGGATAAGAGAATTGAAATAATATTCTTTGAAATATCTAACTGACAGGTTCTTTTACGAGTAACGTAAAATCCGAAGAAACCTTAAATAGCTAGTTTTATTTTTCAAGGGGTTTTTAAGTGTTGTTTATCTCCCATCTACCTATCTGAGAATTTTTATATAATTATAATTTTCATAGACATAAAAATATTATATATTCTCATTATAATTTCTAATTATCACTTATATCTATTTTTCTAACAAAAAAAAAATAGTCAACTGCTCAAAATTATAACCAATTTACCTTAACTTTTATGTACTCATAAACATATCCAACAAACCACTGTTGGACAGTTTTATTAATTCCATAGCTCAAATCAATAATGACAATGAGGGGGTAAAAATTATTCTTATCAGTAAATAAGAAAAGTAACGAAAATGTTCAATTCTTTAAGGAATTAATCCTCATAGGTTTTAAAAAAGTAAACTCCTAAAAATAAGAAGTAGAAACAGAGAATAAAAGAATAAGCTGCAGAGAAGAAGCTACAGAAGAGGAAATCTCGTAGCTAATTAAAATCTCTTTCGTGTTTTACAAACACAACTTCTTTCTACTCTTTATTTCATAATTATTTCTACCGTTGAGGATTTAAAATGTTGATTTTTAAACATTTTTTTCACTCTAATTCTTATATTAAATGTCAGTTTTCTTTTTTAATTTTCAAATTAATAATTGACAACAATTTTAAGAAGTGTATATACAATAAAAGTAAAAACAGTGCTACTCTGTAACCATATTTATATTCAGGCAAAATAGTCTGCTTTCAGCAATTATTCGTTTCAGAACGAAAACAGATTACACTCTTAAAAATTCAGGGCGCGAAGTAATGTTTTACTATCATTCTCGTAATAAAAAATAACTAAATTAACCCCGATCTTTTTCCAGATATACTTCTATTTTTACCATAAGGAAGTGGATATTAAAAAAAAAAACATTCTTACAAAATTAATTCAAGCTTTTATTTAATCAAATTATTTTACAACAACAAAAGCTTAAAATATTACCCGCATAAATTGTAAATACCAAAAAATGGATGGAATGCTTTCGCGGGAGAAATTATTGACAAATTTATGGCTTGACGTGAATTTCTTCTGTTTTAATTATGTTTTATGTGGCATAAATTAAAATTATTAATAATAAACTGTCCTGAGATCTTTCCAAACCCCAAATACTTTTTTTTTCAAAATATTGCAGAAAATTTATACGGTTTACAATGATTAACGTCGATAATCGATATTGTAAAAAAGGAAAAGGGAAAAGGGGAAGAAGAATAAGTGAAAGGTAAAATTTGTGAAGTTCAGTTTTTTAATTTTTTTATCAAATTTTCAATTGTGTTCATTTAAACTCTCTCACTCCCACTCTCTCTCTCCCTCTCTGTATATATATATATATATATATATATTATAGCAATAGCGAAGCATTACCGGGTCTGCTTGTATATATATATGCACATGGGTCTAGTTAGAAACTATTTTTTTCCAGTTGGGTAAATTTTTAATTGGGTAAAATTTTTTTTACCCAAATAATTATGAGTAATTATTATTAGTTAATATCAGTAAAATTATTTTTTACTCATTCAATTGGGTAAAAATCAGCTTAAACCGCTGAAATAATTTTATCAGTTTAAACCGTTTCAAATTAATTACTACTATTTTTTCTCGCGAGGGACTCCTCTTATTGATCAAAATCAGATTTCTATAAAAAAGGAAAAATTAAAATCTATCTGAAAACAACTGCTGCTAAATTAATGGATACATATTCATACATACGAATTCACACTAAAGAGTACTATTATTTTTGAAACTGTAAGAGTTACAAAACACGTTAAATAGGAAATTCATTTTTTCCATGAGCATTAGAAATGCGATATTGACATTTTTCAAATCGCTTTCATTTATCCAACATGACAGCCAACTTTATTTTTAATATAAACCTCAACTTTTTTATCCGTTTATTTTTTTTTCTATGCAAAATTTTTCCTATGGTCTTAATCCTTTTGCCGACCAATTGTAAAAATAAATTGTTCAAGAAAAAAAACAAATTACTATTTTTCTTTAAATGGAACAGTTCAGGAGTTTATGTACTCGGATTAAAAACGATTTGACGACCAACTTAATTTTTTCATTAGTTACTCGCATTTCTAATATAATTTTCCAATGAGAAATATCATTTTAAGGTTCTGTTATTATTTGATATTTTTTGGAAAATGCAACTAAACAGTTGCATTAATAGACCATTAGATGTGGCTTCTAAACAAGAGCTGCAGACCTCCAGTTAAATACTAAAGGCATACACAGACTTCCAACATACATTAAAAACTTTGAACCCAAGACTACAACGTTATAAATTTATTCTTCTAATGTAATGGTTCTATTTATGATATTTCACATTTTTTTATATAGTTTTTATAAAATGTGATTTTTGTTTCGATTTACAGTTTTACGCAATTTTAAATGTTCAACACAAACATCTAAGGAATAAACCTCGTTACATTAGCACAAAGAAAAACAATAATGATTTATAGATATTAATCAAAATAAATTATTACTTAAAATAAATCTAAAAAATAATATTGATATTTTATATCTATCACTTATTTTATAACTATTAAATATGACTACCATTCACTGAAAACTAGACAAGGGTCATTTTTCAAAAAAATGTTTTTTAACTTCTACAATATTACAGTGGTGGTGTTATTTCGTCTACAAATATGAAATGAAAACGTGGAATAGAGTCAAATATTTAACGCATTAAAATCTTTCAAAGTTAATTAATGAATTTCGTTTACAGTATTACCTTATTACCATCATTTTATTTGCCAAGACATATAATAATAATTCCTCTTTTGAATTTAATTCTTCTTCAACTTCGTCTAAATCCATTTCCAGTATCAATGAGGGACGTGAGGAAGATCAATTCAACAACGAATCTTCAGTATACCTCGGAATTTTTAACCGACAATCATTTCGACCAGTAGCTTCTGAACGTCTGTATCTCCTGAACGGTTCCATTTAGGAAAAAATTAAATAATAATTAAAATTGAATAATGTATAAAAGTCTTAAAATAATATTTCTTAAAAGAGATATTTCATTAGAAGTGTAAGTTAGGGTGAAAAAAAATATGTTGGAAGCCATGTTCGTCTTCACCTTTGAAAAACTGTAGCTCCTAAAACGGCTCCAGATAGGGAAAAATAACCAAGAATAAAAACTCATAGAACGAAGTTTTTCTAATGAATACTGACCAAAACTCAAGGAATTTTATTTTTTTCATTTTTTTACCCCGTATTGAAAAAAAAATGAATTATTTAAAAATGCCAATATCTTATTTAATAGTGAGGTAAAGATAAGCGTAGTTCTCCATTTAAAAATTTTTGTAGCTATTACATTTTCAGAAATCTTTAATAATAGTGACATTTAAAACTGAAACTACATTAAAACGCTGTACTAAAAGTGGTTCCGGAACACAAGAAAACGTTTTTTTTTTAGACCAACCAATTTTTATGGCAAAATTATAAGATACTCCTTTTAATTTAATTCGTAAATCTACATATATCTTCGCTGTAAAGAGAAGTTTCATAACATTTTAAAATAAAATAAAAAGCAAAATGTTTCGAATGAAGATTGACCATCTTTTGCCCTAAAATCATGTCATATATCAAATATTAATAAATTACATAGAACACACAAACCTCAGCAACTCGCTTTATGTTATCACGAGCTAAAGAGGTACAATTATTGTTGAAACGAAGATGGAAATAGCAAGAGGTTAATAGTAGCAACTAGAGATAAATTGTATATTTTGTTACAAACAGAATGTTTAGCAAAAAGTGTACCTGCTACGCAATATACTTGTTTAAATTAATGCAAATATATGCAAATCTAGCGAAAGATAACAAAACTGTCACCTAACCTAAGCTAACCTAACCTACAAACACTACCGATTTTGGTATTAAACCCTTGCGAGGAGGGGGTGGAGAAGAAACAAAGTAGGTTAAATTCTGGTGAGCTCCTATATCTCTCCTCACCCACATCTCTACACAAAAAAAAAGCAATAAAATCATAAAGAAAACTAAGCCAAAATTTAATTTGTAGAATCATAAAATATTTACGATGTCTACCAGAATTTAAAAGGTTTATTACATCATTTTGGTAAGCCAAAATTTAACGAATTTAAAAAGAAAATTAATTCGTAGTAACGCCAAGAGGTGCTACAATCAACCTGTTCCAATAACTGAAAAAAAATAATAACGGAGAAAAAATGTAAAAAAATAAACAATATATAAAAATAATTATTATAAATCAAATTTTAATGCAATATAATTAATAGAAAGTGTTTCTAAAAATAACAATAAATAATGGGTAATAAATAATTAAATTATAAATGCAAATATAAAATTAAATTACATCACGAACAAAAATATTTTGTTTTCTAAGGTCTACTTTATCAGTAAAAGATGTACTGTACCGTTAAGTAAATATTATAAACAAGTTCAGTTCACCAAACCATCGGATTCCTCCTTATCTTTGATTACGTGTACACTATTCGAAAGTGTATATAGGGACAGGTAATTTACAATTGGAAACACCATCTCGTTTTAAAATCATGATCATACAAACTTTGCAATAATTGTTGTAAGCTATAATTAATCAACAATTTTTTACAATAATTATTTTAAATTATGATAGGTGTGGAAAATATTATGTAAACATTACGAAAATAAGTGCTCACATGTAATGTTGGTAGGTAATAGAAACGTATATATGTCCAATTTTTGGCCGTTTAGAAAATATTTTCATTAGTGGCTGGCCCGATATTCGAGAAAGTTTTTTTTTACATCATCATTTTTAAAGTCTGATAATGAGCTGATTCATTCAGAATTTATTAGTTTAACGGAAAGTATACTCAAAAATAAAAACACACATCCTCACTCTCTCCTCTTTCTCTTTGTATAATAATGTATATAATATAAAATTATTTCTCTAAGGCTTCATGGCAAAATCTAAAAGAGTTTTTCTTTTTAATCACCTATCCTAGTTCATACATATAAAATTACTTATTATCCTCCTGGAACATGTAAAATTATAGTTAATTATTAAACAATAATTTTACGTTGGATTTTAATAAACATGTTTTCATAATAATTCTTATTAATTACAAATGTTGATAATCAATAATGATTTGCGCGACTCTTACAGGATTTAATAACACAGATGTTGTGGATTTAAAGCCACAGTTCACTTTATAAATGATTCAAGAAAAATACAAAATTAACTGCCATAAGCTGTAGGAAAAGACACCTCACAAGTTTTTACAGTTCAGAAATAGATTCTGCATTTAGACAAGAATCCTTGTCAAGCAGTGGATAGGCAATCTGCGTAACTATACTTATTTATTTACACATTGAAGTACGGACAACGTGTAGTCTTGTCAATTGAAAGAAGGCACCTGAGTTTAGATTGTAACTAAGATTTAGAATTAAAGCCATGTTCTGTTTTACATTATTTTATTGAGAACTTGTTTAAATGAAAAAAATATATATTATTTCGATTTTCCGCTAACCACGGGAGAACTTTTTTTTTTGTATAGAAGATGCATTTCCGAGTTGTTTTAATTTCAACAAAACAATTCTACAGAATATATGACAGCAGACGGACTTTTACCTTTACTAAAATTTCACTTTGTTTCGGTAATTGACAGTTTTTTAAACCGCAGACTTTTCGTTATTTTATTTTGTTTCCTTTTGAAAAAGTTTGACTCAATCTAATTCAAAATTTTACAAAAACAAACCTTTGGAAATGACAACGTTCCAACTTGCAGAATCATAACTAACCACGTTCTAACTTTCCCCACTCAAATCGTTTTGACCTTAACTTGAGCGTAACTCAAGAACAACTCGACCAACCTTCATCAAATTTTCATTCACATGCACAACTTCAGATAGACTACTACAGCATATGTAAACTGCAAATAAAATTGACCAATAGTTTTGGAAATTTTCGAGCCAGAAAATGTTTTATACGTAGGCCTAGAAATATATATATATATATATATATATATATATATATATACAAGGAAACCACAATTTAAGTGAATGGTAATTTCATACTCATCAAACCACACAACGTAAAGAGAATCCATTTTCACCCCCATTCCCACCATGCAACCAAATGTAATGCCGTACTTTCTTCGAAAAGTCGGTAAAAAAGAATGTGGTCTCCATATGTATTAATTTTATCGAAAGAAATATTCAAAAACTACAACTGGTAAACGCCAGAAATGATCATTCACTATTCTTGGGATCATAGAACGTAATTTTAAAGATTGTTTTAAATTATAAAACTGAAATTTAGTGGGTTTTAATTATTGTTTTTGTTCATTTTGCTATAAAATAATATCTTTATGAGAGCATATCAATGAACAAAGTTAGTCAAAATAACGGCGGAATCCCCAGAGAAAAATTTAAAAAATGAGATACATTAATATTTTTACATTAATTCTATAATCAACAGTAAACACCGTATTAAATCGACCCTTCTTAGTTTTATGGTACTGGACGGAAAGACAAATAGATTCAATAAGAAAAGTTTATTACTGGTAGGTAGTGAGAGGATTAGGGAGGAAGAATAAGTGGAAACAAGAACGTGAATGAAAAAGTGAGAGGGTGATATTAAATTGTTTTACTCTACTGAAATAAGATTAGGAAC